>NW_007378796.1:47237-84871 GCF_000475195.1 Diaphorina citri
TTATTATTATTATTATTATTATTATTATTATTATTATTATTATTATTATTATTATTATTATTATTATTATTATTATTATTATTATTATTATTATTATTATTATTATTATTATTATTATTATTATTATTATTATTATTATTATTATTATTATTATTATTATTATTATTATTATTATTATTATTATTATTATTATTATTATTATTATTATTATTATTATTATTATTATTATTATTATTATTATTATTATTATTATTATTATTATTATTATTATTATTATTATTATTATTATTATTATTATTATTTTAATTCAAATTGGAATAAAATGCTACCTTTTGTATAAGACAGAAAAGGTTTAAAGTCGAATTTATTCTGGTGAAAAAACACTCAAATTTTAATAGTCTACTTATCCCATTAAGTGTCAAACTTTCCGAGTGTTTTCTTATGACTATGAATTCGACTGATGTTAATTTTTTTATTAGAGATATATCATGATACCCCTAAAGATTATTGTCTAATTCGATTAGTACTATATTCTACAGTTCCTGGTGAAAGTCCATCTTAGGGAGAAAGGAGAAACAATCTCTTTTTTATGGAAATAAGAGAAAGAGAAAATCTCTTGTTTGCATATCCGTATACAGATCGTAAACTGTGGATCAATGAAACACATAATAACCAAACAAGCACAATACCTATACATTATATTATTACCCGTGCTAACATTATCATTATTTTTGGTACGTTTTAGTATGACCCTCATCGATATTTCTAATTTGATGAAAGCTTTTAAAGTTGATCAAAAACTTTTATTTGTGACAAAGGGTTGTACCTACTCGAAAGCAATATTTCGATTAATTTCAACCTGATTTAAATAGAACATACTAAAACGTGCCCTAATAACTAATTTAATTGAAAATGTTTGAGACTTGTTCATTTTTTTTTATTTATTTTTAGTACCTGAGTTATTTTTATATTGTGAAAAAATTTTAGGGTCTTAGATCCTGTGTCCTATTGATCCAAGTTGAGATCACAGTATTGCAGTGTTGTAATTCAATAGAAAATTTCTTATTCTGCCACTACCATTCGGCTAAAGCTAAAGCCGCTACAGCAGCAATAAAAAAAAATCTATGAAGGCAATAGCTTCCTTTATCAGGGCTGGCCACACTGTCTCAGCTTGGATGAAGGGTAATTCCCTTATTTACCATATATTATGTATTGTTTATTTCTTATTCTTGTAAATAAACAGGGCTCTGACCCTTGTTTTTTTTTTTTTAAAGGGTTGTACCTACTCAAAAGCAATATTTCGATTAATTTTAACCTGTTTTAAATAGAACATACTAAAACGTGCCCTAATAACTAATTTAATTGAAAATGTTTGAGACTTGTTCATTTTTTAGTACCTGAGTTATTTTTATATTGTGAAAATTTTAGGGTCTTAGATCCTATGTCCTATTGAACCAAGTTGAGATCACAGTATTGCAGTGTTGTAATTCAATCGAAAATTTCTTATTCTGCCACTACCATTCGCCTAAAGCTAAAGCCGCTACAGCAGCAATAAAAAAAATCTATGAAGGCAATAGCTTCCTTTATCAGGGCTGGCCACACTGTCTCAGCTTGGATGAATTAAGGATAGATAAAATTGTTTTTATACTTGTGTATAGTTCAAGTAGTCATATCGCTTTATTATAAATAGCAATATAATAATAATTATCATAGCTTGTTTGTTCTAACATGAGCTATGAAATTGAGAATGGAAGTCATAACGGGGGAATATACGATTCTATGAGGGGAAATTTGTAATTTTAAAAGCTCCTTTTGTGATTTCTCTTGTATACTTTCATAGTGTGTTCAAAGTTATGTTAGACCAAACAAGCTATACTTCAAACATTAGTGTCTTTTAAACCATTGGAAACTTTGGCTCTTACGAGATCACTAAAGTTAAATTGAGTGCGGCCCTGGCGAATGCTTAGATGGGTGACTGTATGGGTAATGGAATTTTTGTGGCCTTGGAAGTCCTCCCTCGTAACTGCAAATTTCAAGAAACTGAAGCTTGTCAATTGTGTTTAGCATGTTTAAATGCTTACGACAAACTATAAATTAGGTGTGATTTCCAGTGCTCAGTTTACCGAAAGGAAAATACAAAATACACCTAGAGTGTCAAAATTCATTTGAGGATGTCAGACCAAAATTGGAAGAAAAAAAACTCAATATACCTCGAATGACTTGACTAGAACTCGAACCACCAACCTCCACATCGAAAGTCTACCGTGTTTAACCACTACACTACAGAGGTTGGTTGGGGATTAATAGAGAACCAAAAGTTTTTCGTTATTATTCGCGTACCATCTTTTTCCCTCCAGAAAACTTTTCTTTCCTTCCTATAGGATAAGGCAAGTGGAAATCGCGTTTTTGCAGATACGAGGGCTTCACTTCTAAAGGTCATCGACCCTACATTTTCTACTACTACGAACTTTGCTTTCCGATTTTCTGTTTCTGATACAGGTTGCGCTCGAAAATATATTCGTGCCAGTATGTCGGTCATTGGAGTTCTACCGCCCGTATCGGACCCTGTAACTAAATCGTATCTAGTCGATGGATGCTACGTTAATAATCTGCCAGGTTCTATACACAAGCTTTTCTTTCTTTTTCAACCTTACACAAATTTGATCCTTTGGTCCTTTTTTCTTTCTTCTGTTCCACGAGGCTTGTTACTTTCTTTATTTTCTTCAAATTTGGGCTTTTTAAACAGAGGGTCTAGACGGGTAACCAACGTTGGTGTGAAATGATCTCAAAACAGGTGGCAGAGATTGGCAAAACTATACGTACAAGAGTGTTGCTTTTGTTAAATACAAAATTAAAATCACAAATGAAACATCCTTACGTACAATTTTAACATTTAGGGATTTTTTAAAATTCAAATTGGAATAAAATGCTACCTTTTGTATAAGGCAGAAAAGGTTTAAAGTCGAATTTATTCTGGTGAAAAAACACTCAAATTTTAATATTCTACTTATCCCATTAAGTCTCAAACTTTCCGAGTGTTTTCTTATGACTATGAATTCGACTGATGTTGATTTTATTATCAGAGATATATCATGATACCCCTAAAGATTATTGTCTAATTCGATCAGTACTATATTCTACAGTTCCTGGTGAAAGTCCATCTTAGGGAGAAAGGAGAAACAATCTTTTTTTTTATGGAAATAAGAGAAAGAGAAAATCTCTTGTTTGCATATCCATATACAGATCGTAAACTGTGGATCAATGGAATACATAATAACCAAACTAGCACAATACCTCAGAGCCGTCCAAAGTGAGGTTCGAAAGCGTCAAGTCAGAACCAGAGCTGTCTATATCAAACCAAGAACAAGATGGTTTGGAACAAGAACTTAGTTTGCAAAGTTCTGAACCCATTCTCAGTTTGCAAAGTTCTGAACCAGTACTCAGTTGAGAATTTGACCACAATAATAGTAGTAGCCTACTGTTGGAGTAAAGGGACTTTTCAGTCCTATGTGAGCAGTATAAATAAGCACTATTGTTATTTATATTTTTAGCGTCGTGTGGACAATTGTATTTTCTATAATTTTGTTTTCCTTAGGATCAATTCTACAGTCACTTTTTGCTAGTCTAAAGTTGTGTCCAAACATAGTTGGTCAACGGCGACGGCCAGTCGACTTTGTATGGACACACCTTAGTCAGGAAAATCTGATATCTGCTTGGCCGAGTGCCGAAAACAATTGGTAATTTACCAATCAAATACAAGGGCTGCGTTCTTCAAGGCTACTTTGCCACTTGGCACTTAACTTTTCGCAAAATTTCGACGTCAGAGCAACTATTATAATGTTGTACGTTTTAAAGGTTTTTCTTGTCTAATATCATATGTAACTTTTTCGAGGTGTGAAATGCTAAAATGCAGAGTGCACTTTGGTATGGGATGTGGGCCAAATCCTCTATTTAAATATTTATTAGACTAGACTGACGAAAAGTGACTGTGGACTCCTTGAAAGATTCTGTCATTAATACTGGGTATTTTATTTATATTGATAATTTTGTTTTGCTTAGGATCAATTCTACAGTCACTTTTTGCTAGTCTAAAGTTGTGTCCAAACATAGTTGGTCAACGGCGACGGCTGGTCGACTTTGTGTGGACACACCTTAGTGAGGAAAATCTGATATTTGATTGGTAAAGTACCGAAAACAATTGGCAATTTACCAATCAAACACAAGGGCTGCGTTCTTCAAGGCTACTTTGCCACTTGGCACTTAACTTTTCGCAAAAATTCGACGTCACAGCAACTATTATAATGTTGTACAACGTTTTAAAGGTTTTTCTTGTCTCATATTTATCATAATATGTAACATCGAAGTGTGAAAAGTGAAATGCAGAGTGTATCTTTTATGGGATGTGGGCCAAACTAGAACTAAACATGAAACTTTTAGACTAGAAAGACGAAAAGTGACTGTGGAATCCTTGAAAGATTCTGTCATTAATACTGGGTATTTTATTTATATTATTTGTTTATTCCGAAAGGGAGAGGAAGAGTAAAAATATTTTTGAATAAAAATATATTCTAGAAACCATATTTATTGTAACAAATCACATCGCTATTGTGCTCTCCTCTCATTTTCATCCCCCAATGTGTTTTTGATGGAGGGTTTGTATTTTTACCATCCGAGGTTCTAATATTTTTGAATAAAAATATATTCTAGAAACCATATTTATTGTAACAAATCACATCGCTATTGTGCTCTCCTCTCATTTTCATCCCCTAATGTGTTTTAGATGGAGGGTTTGTATTTTTACCATCCGAGGTTCGTTTACCTGAATATTCCCAAGTTTCTTTTACATTCCTCGACGGATTTATTTTCCCATTCACGGGTCTTGAACGTGACCCGTTTTGTAAGACAGGGGTTCTAAAGGTTGAGACGGCCTTATTTTTCACCGACGGATTTATTTTCCCATTCACGGGTCTTGAACGTGACCCTTATTGTAAGACAGGGGTTCTAAATTTTGTTATACGGCCCTATTGTTCACTTCCTCTAGAACCGCTTTCTCATAATTTTAGGCTTAAGGCTCTTCGCACATTGGAAAGCAAATCTATGAAAATTATGAGACTTTCTATGATTTTCATAGGTTTGGTTTTTTAGGCGCCTACGTTTCCAATGTACGATGTGCCAACTTCAAATAATCTTATTTTGAGTGAGAACATGATTCGCGTTGGTCGAATGGGATTTTATGTCGTCAACGGATTGAGTCCTGTCGACCTTTTTTTTTTTAATGAGTTGAGTCCCGATAGTTTTGAAATTTTAGAAAGCTCATTCTGCTAAATATCACTCACGTGTTGTTTGAGATTAGGATGACTAATGCTTACAGATGATGGACATCTGTATGCTTGTATGTGTGGTTTAAGCCCTGTACACACTAGACACGCTACACCAGGCGGACCTGATCAGATGTACCTGTCAGGTCTACCTGATAGTCAGTGGCTGGCCTAAGGATACATTCAGTGTGGAACCGGACACACTTCCAATGGAATTTTATCTCCATTTTAGCGTTGGTTGCAAAAAAAACGAGTGCCTTTTCAGCTAAATACCATACGAGTGAATTTTGCTGAGTACCTGTAATTATGTACCTATTATAGGTATAGGTATATAGACCTAGGTGTTTGTGTATGCGATTTTTGCGCTAATTTCAGGTAAAGAATGAAATTTATCGCATACTACACTCAACGATCTATCGAAAAACTTGATTTGGAAGACCAAGTTTGGTTGTCTTAGTCCAGCCACTCACTAATGGAAGTCATAACGGGGGAATATACGATTCTATGAGGGGAAATTTGTAATTTTAAAAGCTCCTTTTGTGATTTCTCTTGTATACTTGCATAGTGTGTTCAAAGTTATGTTAGACCAAACAAGCTATACTTCAAACATTAGTGTCTTCTGAACCATTGGAAACTTTGGCTCTCACGAGATCATTAAAGTTAAATTGAGTGCGGCCCTGGCGAATGTCTGGATGGGTGACTGTCTGGGTAATTAAGGGAATTTTTGTGTGAGGTGTACCTGGCATCAGGTTTACCTGATAGTGAGTGGCTGATCTTAGCCTGTGCACCGGGCTTTAAATAGGCGCTCTCACACAAATTCAATGTAAACCATATTATGATATCAATGTAATCGATTGATATGAGTATGAGGTACTAAACTCAATTCCTCATGAGTGTTATAAAGCACATACATATTTTACATAATCGGTTGTTGAATAGGTAGTTATTAGGTATGATGACTAATACAGTGGTTATTGTATTGCTAAGATAATGGTTTTTGTACGGGTCACGTGACAAATGATACCAATTAGCTTTGCGTACCTTGTAGAGATGTGTGAGTGAGTGAGTGAGTGAGTTAAAGAACTATTCCTTTCAGTGGAGTGAACTACTCACACCAGTAATTATCACCAAAATTCTCGCTCTAAAGTCAGACTGAAGTGACTTTTGACCAATCAGATGTTTGGAATTGATGCTTCAGTGCTACTTGAGAATCAGCATTTTGTTCATAAATGGACAGCACTAAGCTGAAAAGAACCATCAAAAGGGCAATTCCCCTTTTGGATGGTTCTTTTCTGCTTAATGTTGTCCAAATATGAGAGTCAAATCTGAACACCCTATCTATCGACTGAGCTGAGTAGTTCAGTAAAAATAGTAGTTCTTTTTTTTAGCTCACTACACATCTCTTACCTATATTGTTCTGGGAAAATTGCATTCAGAGAAATGTGTCTATGTTATCCCGAAGCGTGATGAGTCGGTCACATGAAATTTGCAAGACCAGCAATACAGACAGAGCTATACCTATTATAGGCTCAATCATAATCAGGCTTTGGTATTACACAACTGAGAATAATCAGTTGTGAGTTGGGACCCAAAATGTATAGTTCTCTACAAAATTCTGCTTATCATTGACTCTTTTTAATCAAAAAATATAATTTGTGGGTTTCACCAACCTTTTTAGCTTCTAACAGCCTGTTAAAGCCTAACAGGCATGTTAAGCCTATGCAATTCAAATGGAACTTAACAGGCTGTTAGCTTAACAGGCCTCCTACTGAAAAAATATTGGTGGAATCCAATATGGCTCAGAACAGAATATAATTTGTGGGTTTCACCAACCTTTTTAGCTTCTAACAGCCTGTTATAGCCTAACAGGCATGTTAAGCCTATGCAAATCAAATGAAACTTAACAGGCTGTTAGCTTAACAGGCCTCCTTCGAAAAAATATTGGTGGAATCCATCCAATATGACTCAGAACAATACCAGTTTGTTCACAGTAGAGCCGCTTGTGTTGTGTTGTTTGAACAGCAGAATATTATCAAGCCCACTTTATTTACTGATCACAGGAAACCAACACGTTTTGCACAGAATATAATTTGTGGGTTTCACCAACCTTTTTAGCTTCTAACAGCCTGTTATAGCCTAACAGGCATGTTAAGCCTATGCAAATCAAATGGAACTTAACAGGCTGTTAGCTTAACAGTCCTCCTTCGAAAAAATATTGGTGGAATCCATCCAATATGGCTGTTCACAGTAGAGCCGCTTGTGTTGTGTTGTTTGAACAGCAGAATATTATCAAGCCCACTTTATTTACTGATCAGAGGAAACCAACACGTTTTGCACAATATGTTCAGGAACACAAGTCTGTTGTTGTACCAGAGAGAAATTATTTGAATTGTTAGGATAGAGGGGCAGAGATTATTTGCGAGCCCTGTCAGTTACCATAGGTAGGCCCATGCCTTGGGCCTGCCACTCACTATCTGGTAGACCTGACAGGCGGACCTAACCAGGTATACCTGTCAGGTCTACTTGATAGTGAGTGGCCTTAGGATTAAACTATGTTGCATCCATCCAATGTCCCCAAGGCGCTTTGTCATTTTGGACTTTGGGGCTACTTGATGAGATAACGTAAATTTAGACAGAAATGATTGGCTTTTTTTAAGCCTTTGAACTACTGTTTCTTTATTTCCTTAGGCTTTGAACCAATGCTTGTGGAATTATGTCACACACTTATCTTTTTCCCACATGTTCAAATACATCAGTAAGAACATATTTCTGTATCTTTATTGGATGTTATATGGATTTCATTCTCCAAAGAAAACATCTGTAGGAATAGTTCCCCCTACTGAAGAATCGGAAGCCCTCAGACTTAGTAAACTGATACATCAGTGGGGGCCCGTAGTAGCAATGACCTATGAGCTCCAATCTTAACCCTTGGTGTTTTCAAAAATATACGGTTTTGGCATGTCACACAAGTAGGTCCAGTTGGGTTAATTTTATCTTTCTAACAGAGCTTCTTCGCCTTCTTCTTTACACCTTTGCCTTATTTCATAAAACCAGGGTGTCGCAATGTATTATCATTGAATGAATACTCGTCGTTGTTTATACTAATCTATCATTGGTCTAACATATTCAATCCCACTTTTCTTCATCCACCCTGTTTCTTAGTCCATCACTTAGTTACAAAGTACATCACTTTAGTGTGAGGACAAGGATTATATTCTTCGAAAGTTTAATTGCTTAGTAACCACGACTATAATAATACATCCAACACCAACCTCCCCAGAGATGCTAAGGTATGAATTGATCTCTTTTGTAACCTCTATTGTACAGCTGAGTTGCCAACTCTCATGATCATAAGGTATAGCCTTGAAAATCCTTGCGAAATCTTGCAAGTAGTGAAGATTGATTGTTAATATCCTTTATACTGGGAGATTTATTTTAAGTTCTTATTGTTACATACATATGTACTTGTATGTATTGTTTAACATAATATAAATGTACTCGTACGTATTGTATATCATATCCAGATAGGTAGGTACATACGAATATAGATACTTGTAGAGTTCAATCCTTGCGAAATCTTGCAAGTAGTGAAGATTGATTGTTAATATCCTTTATACTGGGAGATTTATTTTAAGTTCTTATTGTTACATATGTACTCGTATGTATTGTTTAACATAATATAAATGTACTCGTACGTATTGTATATCATATCCAGATACATAAGTAGGTACATACGAATATAGGTAGGTACTTGTAGAGTTCTTGACTAGGACCAAAAGGTTCCTATTGGTGTCATGAGAAAATAAATTGGCAATCATTAATTTCCAAAACAAAGGTAACTCAATGATGTCTGACCTCAATATCCTACTCCGTGGTCAATGGCCGATTTAGATTCCAACCTTTATTGTGGTGACATTAGTGTCACCTATTGACGTTATATGCTACAGAAAAATTTTCTTTTTTTTTTTTTTCAAATACGTATTCCGCAAATGTAATAGAAAGTCGTGTGATGTTCACACCAGATTTTTTTTTTATCTGGTCCGACTTGGTCGGACAGACCTAGATCAGTTCATTAGTCGGAGTGTGAGTGGCCGGCCTAATAACTAACGTCCATTACAATGGTTGGGATTTTTCTCTTTTCAGAAATATGAATAATAATGAGAGAATTAATTCTTAGAAGATCACGTAATTTCCCGCATTTCTCACCGAGACATACATATGTACCATGTGGAGAGAAGCGGTGAAGATCTTAAAAAAAAAAATGTCAACAATAGGTATTTACTGAAATAAGACAATGCAAATAATTATTCGTTACAGATATAATAGTTATATTGTGTCCCTTTTTCACAATACCGCCCGCACGTCTGTGCGAAATTTCTCGTACAGTACCTATGACAATCATTATTGTACAGAAATAGTACAGAATAGACACCTAATTGTTTCCCAGTGATGGTAATTAAAGTACTTATGGGTAGTTGGGAAAATATGTATCTTGCAGGTCAATGGAATAGGTCCATGACTCCTTTGAGATCTGAACCCGCGCTTCCCTAATATCACAGCTTAAACCCATACACAAAAAGCCCAATCTGAGGCTTAGGTGTAGGGGCTGGACAGCCCTAAAGGTTGGGTTAAGCTTCTACGAATCTCCCTAAATATTAAGCGGTTGAATCACTGAAGTTAAGCAACTTCGGGTGAGTTTTTAAGTGACAGAATGGGTACTTGTCATGTCCTGCTGTCTTCCATTGTTTCAAATACAGGTTTGTATAGGAATTTGGGTTAAGATCATCCTCTTGTACTCCAAGGTGTAATCATTAATCCATTAGAGACTAACTTGTGTCTGTGGATTTATAGCTTGGAGTACACAGTAAGATTAAGTATTAAGAAAAGTATTTTGTTATTGTCCTCCTTGGTCTTCTCTTTGGTAATACGACAGTAGCTGTACATTTTACATTTTGGAGACACATTCTTGCACTGTTCAATCTAGGTCCTCGGCTAGGCTTTCGAATTTCACCTGGATAGCTTATTGTGGTTCCTGATGCCATTGAATCTCCTAGTTCAGACACGTAATAGTCTTGCAAGAAAATCTTGAGTCTTGTTTTTGTGGTTTTGCGGTGAACTTCTTTGCTGAAACCATGGATGACTCCTTTGAGATCTGAACCCGCGCTTCCCTAATATCACAGCTTAAACCCATACACAAAAAGCCCAATCTGAGGCATAGGTGTAGGGGCTGGACTCTGGACAGCCCTAAAGGTTGGGTTAAGCTTCTACGAATCTCCCTAAATATTAAGCGGATGAATATCGTTGAATCACTGAAGTTAAGCAACTTCGGGTGGGTTTTTAAGTGACAGAATGGGTACTTGTCATGTCCTGCTGTCTTCCATTGTTTCAAATACAGGTTTGTATAGGAATTTAGGTTAAGATCATCCTCTTGTACTCCAAGGTGTAATCATTAATCCATTAGAGACTAACTTGTGTCTGTGGATTTATAGCTTGGATTACACAGTAAGATTAAGTATTAAGAGAAGTATTTTATTATTGTCCTCCTTGGTCTTCTCTTTGGTATTACGACAGTAGCTGTACATTCTACATTTTTGGGACACATTCTTGCACTGTTCTAGCTAGAAATGTACGTCCTCGGCTAGGCTTTCGAATTTCACCTGGATAGCTTATTGTGGTTCCTGCCATTGAATCTCCTAGCTCAGACATAAGTTAAAATCGAGATCAGTTGCCATTTCAGCCCTACTTATATCACTTACTAATCCGGTCTTGGGGCTATAAACCAGCAGAGATTGATCTTCCCAACCACTTCTGGTTTTTGTTTTTCAGCCCTACTTATATCACTTACTAATCCGGTCTTGGGGCTATAAACCAGCAGAGATTGATCTTCCCAACAACTTCTGGTTTTTGTCCTCACCAGAAGTTCCAAGGATTATACATCGGTTTAACCCCAGCATGAATGAAAACTTCTGCTGTTCAAATCTGAATTTTATCTGCACTGCGATTTCTTTACTCTGTAGTCTGTTGTCTGTGTTTGATCATTGACCTGTATACCACAGCCCCCCCTTCACAGCCTCCTTCCTCTGACTTGCATATCGTAGTCTGAGAGAGTCTGATTTCTGATTCTAATGTAGGTAGAGATATATTCACTCTTACTCTTTGTGTATGTTTTACTCTTTGATTATAGCCATAACATTCAATTTCAATCTCTCGGCAGCCATTTTGAAGATCAAGAAACTTCACAGCCTCCTTCCTCTGACTTGCATATCGTAGTCTGAGAGAGTCTGATTTCTGATTCTAATGTAGGTAGAGGGAGGTGATCATACCCATTGCGGTGGAAGGAGGAGGCTACATCACACCCAGCTCTACGGCTCTCAATAGAATCAAGTAAGATTATTATTTTTGTTTTATATAATTTTTATTAAACCTCGATTATATCACCATTTATACACAATCTAGATTATTCTTGCAGAATTCTTCAATGAAGATCGAATTAAAGAGATATGTATTTAATTAAAAAAGTGAGAGGTGATGAGGAAGAAGATGTTGCGAAAAAGAGTACGGCCTACTAAAATTACCTATTCTTGAAGTTGCAGATGAAGTTTTGGGAGAAACTTTGGGGAAAGGTGTACGGGATATTTAATGTTAATGAGGCATCAAAGAATCTAGGACACAAGGAGAAATGGTTGACTCTCAGTCCCATATCGATTCTAACTCGTTTAGCCCTGACCTAATCACCAACCTCAGTGGTGTTAGTCTAGTACGGTGGACTTTGAATCTGGAGGTTGCTGGTTCGAGTCCCAGTCAAGTTATATTTAGCGTTGTGTATTACGCGCCCCCAAGAAATTCTGTACGGCGAGTAGTCAAAGAGCTCTGGTAAGTGCTTGTGCTGGAGAGTGGAGGATAGTCAGAACAATTTGCATTACTGATTACCTACTACTATATAGTTTTCAATCATATCACTTACATGGGTTGATAAATTAGGTATCTTTTTCTGCCACACTGGTATGTAATTAAATACATAATTTACTTAAAATACAAAAAAAAGATGTGTTTAAAGGATTTAGGAAATCCTTTTTCTGGAACTGGAAAAGAAAAAGGATTTAGGTTTACCTGCTTTGCGAGCCACAAAAATGGTCTGGCAGGCCACATGTGGCTCGCGGGCCGCTAGTTGGAAATCGCTGATAGTTACACCAAAAATAAACTATGACTAAAATGTCCTTGTGGAGTACCAAGTACTTTCCGTGAAGGAGAGACCTTTTAGGTTTGTCACGGATATTCAGTACCTTTCACTTCTAAACCCAACCTGGATATCTCTGAGGTATTGACAATAACAAATTACCTGTCTATTGACTTGGTAGTCAAGTATGACAAGAAATTTAATGCCATGCTCCATTTCATAGTAACTCGATCGTGTTCGTGCAGTCATTCATGACGATTTTAGGTACCTTAGGTAGTAAGTAAGTTAGGTATCTAGACTTTGTTCATATAGTTCATGACGAACCTTTCATTACTATTACTTTCTATTTGACTGGGGACAGGGTGAATTTCAGGGCTGTAAAGGACATTTCATTTTGATAATCTATCCTTAACCACAGAATGGTGCTGAAATACCCATCCTGCTTCTTTATTTTTAGGGGCCTAACTGTGTGAATTATGTGGCACCTATCTGCTATTCTGGAAACTTTTTGGTTGCCAGGTTATCTTGATTTTCAAACTATATATCCTGATCCCAAGACTGTTAGCATAATGGGACAATAACATTCTAAATAAAAGAGTATACTTGTACTTACATATATCCATCATTTGGTCGGAGTGCCAATCCTCAGTAAGCTTTTCCCATGAGGAAACATAAACTGCCCACCAGTCACACTACCCACCTTCAAGCATTACTTCAGAGAAACATTGAATACCAACTGAAAGTTATAGCAAGAAACTCTGAACATCTCCAACCAAAAGTTATAGTCTTGGCAGGAATTTAATGAACTGCAAAGAAACATCCGCAGTTGCCCTAGTAGGTCTTATACCTGAATATAATCTAATCGGACAACTTTCATATCCACAGACAGAGCCGGGCAACTTTGCAAATTGGATACCACTCATCTTGTGAGATGAGCTTGGAACAATTCGCGCAGTCCGTTATTGAAGTACCTGGGATACGTATTGAGGTACCTAAGGCCAGCCACTCACTATCAAGTAAACCTGACCGGTACAACTGATAGTGTTTGTACTTCATTAATGAGGGTGTTGTGTAACTATACAGTATACCTATGTGTCCTTCAGATGCAGGATAAGGGTGGCTCAATTATTTGAAGCAACGCAACGTCCAGATTGAAGCGAATATGGACGGGTGACCGTGGTGCTGGCTACTATGAAGAAAATTGGCCTCATTAAATGTTTATTCATTTATCGTCACCTACAATACATATTATGAGTGAATTGCTAAGATAATGGTTTTTGTACGGGTCACGTGACAAATGATACCAATTAGCTTTGCGTACCTTGTAGAGATGTGTGAGTGAGTGACTGAGTTAAAAAACTATTCCTTTCAGTGGAGTGAACTACTCACACCAGTAATTATTACCAAAATTCTCGCTCTAAAGTCAGACTGAAGTGACTTTTGACCAATCAGATGTTCGGGATTGATGCTTCAGTGCTACTTGAGAATCAGCATTTTGTTCATAAATGGACAGCACTAAGCTGAAAAGAACCATCCATAAGGCAATTATTCCCCTTTTGGATGGTTCTTTTCTGCTTAATGTTGTCCAAATATGAGAGTCAAATCTGAACACCCTATCTATTGACTGAGCTAAGTAGTTCAGTAAAAATAGTAGTTCTTTGTTGTTCTACGGGCAACTTTGCAAATTGGATACCACTCATCTTGTGAGATGAGCTTGGAACAATTTGCGCAGTCCGTTATTGAAGTACCTGGGATACGTATTGAGGTACCTAAGGCCAGCCACTCACAATCAAGTAAACCTGACCGGTACAACTGATAGTGTTTGTGCTCATCAGGTATCAGGTAGACCTGACATTCGGACCCTTTCAGCCGTACCTTTTAGGTCTACCTGATAGTGTGTATGCTCATCAGGTATCAGGTAGACCTGACAGGCGGACCTGATCAGATGTACCTGTCAGGTCTACCTGATAGTCAGTGGCTGGCCTAAGGATACATTCAGTGTGGAACCGGACACACCAAATGGAATTTTATCTCCATTTTAGCGTTGGTTGCAAAAAATGAGTGCCCCTTTCAGCTAAATACCATACGAGTGAATTTTGCTCAGTACCTGTAATTATGTACCTATTATAGGTATAGGTATATAGACCTAGGTACAGTTCAGGTACCTATAGGTAGTAGAGAGTACATTATAGGTAGCATTGGGAACCTCATAACAGCTACCTACTATCTTGGACTTATATTATACCCTACAGCTATATTTTCAGGACGTTGACTTGTCCTGGAGGTAGGTACACATTGTGGTTCTAGAGATAGAGCGATCAGTGTGTGAAATGTGAAATGTGAAATGTGAATGAGTGAATGGATCTCGTTCTTATAATATAAGATTATAGGTATAGGTATATAGACCTAGGTGCCTATACTCCTATAGGTAGTAGAGAGTACATTATAGGTAGCATTAGGTACCTCATAACAGGGTACACATTGCAGGTTCTCAGAGCTATCTTATCCGAGCTCAGAGAAAATTATCAAATCATGAATTCTTTGTGGTAAACCAGAGAGCTTCTTCACAAGTTTTGTAGCTATCACAGCATTAATCATTAATTACTAAGTGCCTCCTTTACTATGAATTTTCATCTACTTGTATCATCATTCTATACTGGTAATGTCACCACTGGTCGCTACTCGATGAAAGTTGCTACTCAATCACCTCAAACTATGTGGTAAACCAGAGAGCTTCTTCACAAGTTTTGTAGCTATCACAGCATTAATCATTAATTACTAAGTGCCTCCTTTACTATGAATTTGCATCTACTTGTATCATCATTCTATACTGGTAATGTCGCCACTGGTCGCTACTCGATGAAAGTTGCTACTCAATTGTCCTCACGAGGCTGAGTGCACCTCAAACTGTTTGCACAGATTAAAAAATCTCCTTGGGCATCTTTTTAACCCTCACAATTGTGAAAAAATATTAAATAGAATGTCCCCTTACGAGTAGACATCAGTACTCGGTATTATTTACGTCTCTCTATCTACAAGTTCATAAGATGGTAGTTGACACTCATACCAAGTTGACACAATTTAAACCTCTCTTGCCTTATATGAAGTTTACAAAGTTTGATTTGAATATTTGATCGCCATCTTTCAACTGTAAATTTCAATGTCACAGATACTCTCTCGTTAAGAGTTCTCTCTACCTACAAGTTCATAAGATGGTAGTTGACACTCATACCAAGTTGACACAATTTAAACCTCTCTTGCCTTATATGAAGTTTATAAAGTTTGATTTGAATATTTGATTGCCATCTTTCAACTGTAAATTTCAATGTCACAGATACTCTCTCGTTAAGAGAGGCAATTCTGCTGACATTGGCAAACGTGAATATTTGCAATGTGGAGAGAAAAATCAAGTTGTGTGTGGCATGTTTTGTTCCTGAATGGAATGGATTGACCCTGGTGGATATTATAGGTGATATGTGAGAATTGCAACAACCAATCACAACGTTAGCAACAACATTGAGGTTTTTTATTATTATTATTTATATGGTTATTTCTCATTTATATATTAAGATGTATTTATATATATACTGCACATATTTATATACATGTACTTCATTAATGAGGGTGTTGTGTAACTATACAGTATACCTATGTGTCCTTCAGATGCAGGATAAGGGTGGCTCAATTATTTGAAGCTACGCAACGTCCAGATTGAAGCGAATATGGACGGGTGACCGTGGTGCTGGCTACTATGAAGAAAATTGGCCTCATAAAATGTTTATTCATTTATCGTCACCTACAATACATATTATGAGTGGGATAAACAGCGTATTTCTATTCTTCTCTACACTATCTTATGAAAACTACCCCATTGACATGATATTTTTGATACCTATAACTGAGTTCACTGATTAAACATAGCTCTACCAACAAAAACTGGAGGCTGGAGGCCAAATCGCAAAACAAACATACAGTACCAGCAAAAATCATCTGCCATTAATCTGATTGGATACTGTAGCCTAACCTGAATGAACGTGACCAAATTCTACGAAATAAAACCTCATCCGGTCATTGCTGGGTATTTTTGTCGAGTAAGTTAAGTGATGACCTAATGATTCTAATCACTACAATCTCATCTGTAATGATAAATAATGAATCTGTGTGTATAGGTAATCCCTATGGTTACATATGTAACTACTAAATACGATAAGGCCGGTCACTCACTGTCCAACAGTCGTACAGATCTAGGTCTGTCAGGCCGTAGGAACGTGTGTGGCGTGAGTGGCCGGCCTAATAATCAACGTCCATTACAATAGTTGGGATTTTTCTCTTTTCAGAAATATGAATAATAATGACTTCAAGGTTGCACCGATCTAGAAAAGTCAATGGACATGTTTTCCAATAAAGAAAAACCATGATTATGGAACTATATGTAAGATTTCATTGTTGATCTCCAAACTGGGATGAATAGAGTACCTAATGAGTCTAATGACCAAAATAGGTAGATACTTTACCTACAAGTGTGCCCATTAGATCATTTAGTTATTATTTTATCTCTAATAACAACAATTATTTGTTGTTATTTGAACAATATTTATAATGCAAACTACCACCATCACAATCACTAAAGAAACCAATTTCAATATAATTACAACAACTAATAGAGGGATAGAACAGAATATACCCTGCTTATACTGCCAGAATGAGACTGAAAAGTGTGTGTATAGTGGATTTTTCGTGGAGTGGGAGCTGGAAATTTTCGTGAAAAAATATCTTCTCCAGCCAGGAAGTCTAATAATCCAGCTAAGAATTCGAACTTGTAATACATTTTCATAGCTGACGAAATCCATTGTATTCTGTACAACACATAGGCCTCGTCTCGTCTATTATAAAAATAGATCAATGTGACACACTTCAATGACTCCAAATACTCCAATAGAATTATGAGTATTATTATAAATAATACACCTAATAATATAGGGGATACTCGCCTGTGTACAGTATACATACGAATATATACCGTATCTAAAATGCACATATCCAAAACATGGCCGGTATCCATATTGAAACAGTGCATCTAAAACATGAATCACATTAATGGTGTCACTTGATAATAAATGAATGCCTATAATTAAAACTTAATTTAGATAACTAAGGCACATGGATATCTGTAAATGGCTGAATAGTGCTTAATCTGGACGCTCAGATTGAGACTTGAATACCCAGCCCTATTTTTCCAAAAACATGATTTTTAATTCATTTTAGTAAATTATAATACTCGTACTCTATGAAAGTTGAATCCCTCTTTGCTTTACGAAAATGAAATACGTCTTTGCACGTTCCTGAATACGCCAATTTTCGAAACTCTTGAACAATGAAGCTTAGCAACGTCTGGTGTGGTTCATATTTGGATGCGCGGGCGTCTTTGCTACTGCTTTAAATACGGGCTAATCTAGGAGTAAGTAATGGAACACATTAGGTTTATATTGGAAACAAAAGTCGCCTAGCTAAACACAACATGCCTCGGTGGTGTAGTGGTCAAGACGCTCACCTGGTAAACAGGAGGGCGCAGGTTCAATCCCAGCCGAGGTATGGAATTTTATTCTCAATATAATTTGAGAATTTGACCAAACGGACTTTTTATTAATCCTATGTGAGCATATAAATAAGCACAACGTGACTCGGTTTGTCAAAAATCAGTTAAGTCCTGAGTAGACCAGGTTTTCTCATATCACCATCTAATCTTATCTGTGCCCTATATGAACCAAGTATGTAAAGTATTTACAATCAAACTTTCTTGACTTGGCGGGGCGGAGCGCTGTTAATATTCAATACTTTGATCTGATTCGTCCACATTTAAAATTCTACTTTTCTATTGGCTATTACTCTTGTAAGATATCTTTTTCATACTTTGGTGATATGTACGAGTTATACATGTAGGGTACTGGTTGAAGCATTCTGTAAAGTTTTTTTTTAGCCTTTTTCCGTCATCTCAGTGCGTTTTCTTTTCTTCTTTCCGTGAAATATACAAGACCTTGTTTAGACTGCGGGAGTAAAGGGACTTTTCAGTCTCATTCTGGCAGGATAAACAAGGTACATATATTCTATTCTATTCTATTCTATTCTATTATTATTAGCATGGCAAGAAACATAAGAGAGACTAGAAATTAAGTACCTGGTCTAGCTGGTATACTAGAGAGCTAAAGACATCCATCCATATTGAATGACAATATCGACAACCCCAAGAGAAAGTCCCTCTGACATACCATGTAGGATTGTGAAAGAAACATCAAGCCCGTTGTGTTTCTTTCTTGAAATACCCATTTATTATTATTTATTACCGTGTAAATTAACTTGTAGGTACAACGAAACTCTATTTGTGTCCTCTGTTGGCACCTATTATACCTAAGTACCTACTTATAATTATGTGCAAGAAACATGAGGTTGCTTAATACTTATGTACCTAAATACCTTCTTCTAGGTACTTATGTACCTACTAAAACCCAGTCTTCTAGGTACTTACCTACCTGAAGCAAGTTTGGTTTTGTTTGTTTGTTACGTTTAACGAGCTATTTAATTACTTGATTTTTAGCTCACTGGTGTTGTATTCAACATCTTCATGGTGTATTCAACGGGACCTAGTGTATAGCGCTGGTAGGCGGGGCTTCAAACTTTGCGCGATTTCTGGCACGCCTATTTATTACCTTGTAAATTAACTTGTAGGTACAACGAAACTCTATTTGTGTCCTCTGTTGGCACCTATTATACCTAAGTACCTACTTGTAATTATGTGCAAGAAACATGAGGTTGCTTAATACATATGTACCTAAATACCTTCTTCTAGGTACTTATGTACCTACTAAAACCTAGTCTTCTAGGTACTTACCTACCTGAAGCAAGTTTGTTTAAATATTAACTTTTTACAGGTACCTTCATAACTTCATATTTTGGGTTCTCTTATCTCTTCATTTAAAGGACTAGACCAAATTGAGCTATTGCCCAAGTATCAAGCTTAGGGCCGAAACCGAAATGCATACCTATTACCTAACTACATACCTACGCGTAGATACTTTCCATACACGTCCTGTTGAAATTGAAATAACTTTGCTCTACTTAGGTACCTACATAAGTATTAGCCTAATAATACCTACATGTTCTAGAAAGTGGATCTTTTCTTATCATATCACGGGGGGTATTTGCCCTGAACCTAAACTATCTTGTCCCATCCATTAAACAAAGGGCACATTTAATAACGTTGTGGGATTCTCACCCTATATAAATTGTCTTATTGTGACTACAAACTGACTTTGTTTGACTAGTTTAGTTTTATCAGTAGGTAACACTATTCTTATCATTACATTTTCATTTTTGAAAATCCCTCAAATACCTACCTCTCACATTCTATTATTTGTTCTGGAATCTAAGGCTGGGTCATCGGGATTATACAAATATATAGGCAACTATAATGTACCCTCCCTCTGGCACGCCTGTTTATCAAGGAATCTGGTTTTCATTTCAGATCCTGTCCCCCACCACACACAAGTGGCAACGAGTGGGTCACTTACCCTGAATATTAA
Source organism: Diaphorina citri (assembly GCF_000475195.1). Classification (NCBI taxonomy): domain Eukaryota; kingdom Metazoa; phylum Arthropoda; class Insecta; order Hemiptera; family Psyllidae; genus Diaphorina; species Diaphorina citri. The sequence goes on from NW_007378796.1 coordinate 67,310, forward strand.
CTTTTTACAGGTACCTTCATAACTTCATATTTTGGGTTCTCTTATCTCTTCATTTAAAGGACTAGACCAAATTGAGCTCTTGCCCAAGTATCAAGCTTAGGGCCGAAATGCATACCTATTACCTAACTACATACCTACTCGTAGATACTTTCCATACACCTCCTGTTGAAATTGAAATAACTTTTCTCTACTTAGGTACATAAGTATTAGCCTAATACCTACATGTTCTAGAAAGTGGATCTTTTCTTATCATATCACAGGGGGTATTTGCCCTGAACCTAAACTATCTCGTCCCATCCATTAAACAAAGGACACATTTAATAACGTTGTGGGATTCTCGCCCTATCTAAATTGTCTCATTGTGACTACAAACTGACTTTGTTTGACTAGTTTCGTTTTATCAGTAACACTATTCTTATCATTACATTTTCATTTTTGAAAATCTCTTACATACCTACCTCACATTCTATTATTTGTTCTGGAATCCAAGGCTGGGGTCAACGGGATTATACAAATGTGTATACAGGCAAGTATAAGGTACCCTCCCTACTCGTGTACCCTTAAAATCGACATCTCCTCTTAAGGTGTGTCCGTGTGTCCAGTTGTCCACACATAGTCGACGGCCGTCAATCGACCAACGATGTGAATTTATTGTGAGTCGATGTGGATCGACGACCGTTCGACCATGTTTTGACACTTTAGAAACGTGGTTGCCAGGGGAATTCTGTTGCCCCGATGAACGTCATTGTCATAGGTCATACCAAACTCCTTTTGATTCAACATAGGAACTGCAGTTACTGCAGTATAAAGGCTTCTTTTACAGTTTTACCTTATTTGAGCTAACCATATCATTCCGAAGCTATTCCCTCCTTAGTAGAAACATCACTTTTCTCATCTCTCACACACTTAAATTTATATGCCTACTTGTATATCTACTCGTACATCATATAAAGAATTTGTTTGTTTTATCTGAATCAAGTTGGTACACTTTGACTTCCTATCCATTGAGAACCAGGCGTAGCCTTGTTTTACTTTTGTTTATATCAGTCATCAACGGATCCGTGTAACACTATGGTGATTTCTCTTCCTTTTTTTTTTTTTTTTTTTTTTTTTTTTTTTTTTTTTTTTTTTCTTGTCATCATCTCCATCACAGTGCTGGAATCTTTTCATTAATATCATCATATCAAACGCTCTGAAGATATCCAGATGGAAGGCAGGCTTACATTTGCATTCTGTTCTACTAGTACAATAGGCCTGATGGTTTATTTTCATTTCGTCCTATATGTTTGATAATTTTTTTCCATCCAATATTCTGTTAATTCTCTTTTAATTTCATCCTATATTTGATGATGGTCTTTTTATTTCATTTTATGTCTATGAATTGATTCTCTTTTTATTTCATCATATGTCTGTTGAATCTCTTTTCATTTCATCCGCTGGTTGATTCCATTTTTGACGTTCTCTACACATGTTTTTTACCTATGTTATTGAGTTCTGTTAGTGAGGTCTCCATCACATATGTTGTTACGGATAGTATGTTTGTGTTGATAGTGTTATTCACCACACTTCCTTCTTCCTTAACGGCGAGAGTTTCTAGAACATGTTTCGCGTACATGGTGTTGGTTTGTGTTGGTGTGATCTGAATAGGTCCGTAAATAACACCATCACTGGAATCTCATACTTGGATTGGACATGTTGCTGGAATACATACATACTTGATGTTTGCTCGTAATTCACATTTCTACAGGATGTTGAATAACTTTGGAAGCTCTTATCCTGGGCTGCATTCCTGGAAATAACTTCACAAGAGTGCACTTCACATTTTGCAATATTTTGACGTCACAGGAACTGTATTGGTTATGTGTATGAAATGTTTTTTAAGGTTTTCTTACGTTGTTATTAACTTTTGCAAAGTCCCACATCCGAAATGCTTTAAGGAGGGGGCCGGTATTGAATTTTTTTAGGTATTTTCGTCACATCCACTAAAAAAACCTTTTTCATATTCCAATTTTATGAGCTTTTGAACTTTACTGTTACCGTTTTTGATCCATATACTATAGGGATATGCAAAATCTTCCTCTTAATCACTGTACGTTTGCTGATGAAAGCTTGAACACAGATCACCCTATAACTTATTCGCTCTACCTACATGGATATCCCGCTATTCGCAAAATAAGTGTAATAGTCTATTTTGCAATATTTTGACGTCACAGGAACTGTATTGGTTATGTGTATGAAATGTTTTTTAAGGTTTTCTTACGTTGTTATTAACTTTTACAAAGTCCCACGTCCGAAATGCTTTATGGAGGGGGCCGGTATTGAATTTTTTTAGGTATTTTCGTCACATCCACTAAAAAAACCTTTTTCATATTCTAATTTTATGAGCTTTTGAACTTTACTGTTACCGTTTTTGATCCATATTCTATAGGGATATGCAAAATCTTCCTCTTAATCACTGTACGTTTGCTGATGAAAGCTTGAACACAGATCACCCTATAACTTATTCGCTCTACCTACATGGATATCCCGCTATTCGCAAAATAAGTGTAATAGTCTTGCAAGAAAATCTTGAGTCTTGTTTTTGTGGTTTTGCGGTGAACTTCTTTGCTGAAACCATGGTTTACATGGTTCCCTTCGTTCTGCTATATATGGTCTGTGATTCATGGTTGATATCTGAACCGCTAATATTAGGTTTCCTACTTCTTTGCTGAAACCATGGTTTACATGGTTCCCTACGTTCTGCTATATATGGTCTGTGATTCATGGTTGATATCTGAACCGCTAATATTAGGTTTCCTGCGGATTTTGATTTAGAAATTTCTATTCCAACTACTCCAAGGTGGAATATCATGGAAAGGAGTTTAAGGACTTATAGTAACACGAAGACGTCATGATAACTCATGTAAATCATAGCTGAATTACTCATTATATTGGTTACAACCTTTCGAAAAAAAGTTATTTTTGTTCGCTTTGGTACAAATTTAATCTAATAGGTAAGTATTAATATTTGCAATATTGTTTCAAAAAACCTCCCTCTTTGACTGATCGCAACAGACTAAAAATGGTCCGTTGGTCCATGTAATGTGTAGTCACTTCACGTTTTGGTCTGTCGGACCATGGTGGACCGGACCATTTTGGTCCGATGCAGTCCGGTTTGTCTAATCAAGTCTGATGTGTATTTCCCTTTTTATATCATTGCAATCTGACTAGATCTAGTGTGTCTGTAACTTAATTAATAGAAACCATGGTTTACATGGTTCCCTACGTTCTGCTATATATGGTCTGTGATTCATGGTTGATATCTGAACCGCTAATAATATTAGGTTTCCTGCGGATTTTCATTTAGAAATTTCTATTCCAACTACTCCAAGGTGGAATATCATGGAAAGGAGTTTAAGGACTTATAGGAACAGACGTCAGAATGATAACTCATGTATGTAAATCATAACTAAACCAAGTACTCATGTAAACTCTGAATTGGTTACAACCTTTCGAAAAAGAGGAATTTTATTCGCTTTGTTACGAATTTAATCTAATAAGTATGCATTAATATTCGCAATATTGTTTCGAATAAACCTCCCTCTTTGACCGATCATAAAAGACTGATGGTCCGTTGGTCTGTGTAATATATATGTAGTCACTTTAGATTTCGTTTTGGTCCGTCAGACTATGGCGGACGGGACAATTTTGGCCCGACGCAGTCCGGTTCGTCTAATGTGTAGTTCCCTTTTTATATCTTTGCAACTGCAACCTGACTAGATCTAGTGTGTCTGTAATTTAATTAATATGATTGTGATGTTCTGTGTTTCAGATGTTGGAAACTATCAACGCTCCTGTGTAAAGAGAGTCGCAACCCAAATGCACAAGTCGTTAGCTGACAAGGGTATTGCTATGTTGGTCAACCATGGGATTCCTGAACAGAAGGTAGGCTTTATTTATTGGCATTCCTTGGATATTTTTCAAAGAGCTATTTCCTCCTCAGTTGACACAAACTGAGCTATTTTTGCCCAAGTTGTAGACGAGGAGGATTCAGCTCAAGGTTTTTTGAGTTTGTGAACGAATCGTTAGATGAAATAAAATAAGAAATAAATTTCATTTACACCCGCCAATGTTGTAAGACAAAATTGGCGAGGCTGCCTGCTACCAATACTATAACCAAAATTTTCATTATTGTTTTCCCCTCTTGTTACAGATCAGAGAGGTTTACAAGTACATGAACAAATTCTGTTGCCTGTCAGAAAAACACAAAGAAGAATTCCTCACCCATCAAGCCCACAATACTCAGTACATTTCTCCAAAAACTCATAAGTAAGTGGACTATCTCATGAACTCCTAGGAGCCTTCCAAATTTGAAAACAATTTAGAAGGCCATGATATAGGAATATAGGTGGAAGTATCTAGGTACCTACTACCAGACTGATAAATTATGAAATCCCCTATATGTAGATACTTCAGTCTGCAAGAGTCTGTGAGTACTCTATCTGCAGGTTTCGGGCAAGTTTCTTGGTTATGTTATCTAGGAGATTATGTATTAGATTTAGGTAGAATTGTGAACAACAAAGCTCAAGCGCCCTTGAGGTATCAAGGATTAATCGTGGTTATAAAGTATAAACCACTTGTAAATGTTGATAGTACAGTCGTCGTTTTCATTTTGGATTCTTTCCAGTGTTTCTACTATTCCGGTTAATATCAGCACTATGGAAAGTCATTGGTGGTCTCCTCGGCTGGCCTGTGATTGAAAACGGCTGTCTTGATGCCACACATAACCATTTGAAACCATTAAGAACAAGGGGAGAATCTAGTAGTAATCCCAATGGGCGGAAACAAGCAGCAACCAATACTTCAGATCTTAGCAATCCATTATCCATAGCTGATACCGTTCCGTCTTCCAGTGAAAAACCAACCCTATATGTTTCTAAGCAAGACAGAATAAATCATAGAACACACTCTGATCCTCTCCAGGGAGAAATGGATTCTTCAATGGCGCAATCCCACCTTGGAACCAATGGCAAGAAACCCCTCAAAATCAAAATGCATGCTAAACAAGAGTTCCAATCTCCTGGCACCTCGAGAATTATTAGAAAAGGTGGTACCCGTCCAAAGGAGAACAAAAATGGTCAACCACCAGATTATATAAAAGCTAGAGATGCAAACTATGGCAAGAAACCCCTCAAAATCAAAATGCATGGTAAACAAGAGTTCCAATCTCCTGGCACCTCGAGAATTATTAGAAAAGGTGGTACTCGTCCAAAGGAGAACAAAAATGGTCAACCACCAGATTGTATAAAAGCTAGAGATGCAAACAGCAAGAAAGTTAAAGTAAATAATGGCACAACCATTGATCCCGAGTTTGTAAGCACTTCATCGGACAATAGCAAGAACAAGATACCGAAGTACTATTTGGAACAAGGTTCTAATGGCACTTCAGGCATTAAGCGTCCTTACATAAACATTGGTGAGCACCTTAAACCAGTTATAGGAGAACACGGGGCAAAACGGTAGGTACCCAATTAAAATTATCAATAAATCAATAGGGATTACTTTTCAGATTATAGGTAGGTATATATATTTTCTAGACAAGGAAGTTTCATCAAGCCATCCACCCTTACCAAGACCCAACTGCAAGAGGTGGACATAGGACCTCACAGTTGGAACTCTGTAACCCTCTTCTTTGGCTCACGAGCAGTATGCACCTGTAGAGAACTAAAGCTTCAGGTAACTTTTTGATTAATCTATGATGTGACTTGGAAGTCATTTATGTAATGGGAGTACTCGAGATTCTAGCTGGGGGACTATACTTAAATAGCAAACTGAAGAACTGCCATACAGCATTGACTAAACACGAGTGGAGCGGAGAGCTAAAACAGAGTGCATACTCCACTCCACTTTGTTTTTAGGCTTAGCAAGCTGACAGTCATTTTTACATGGCTCAAAAGAAGAAACCCTAGTCCTCATATTTTGGTAATTTATGTGTGTGGTGGAAAAAAAAAATAAAAAAAAAAAATACTTTAACACAAATTCAGTAATTGTTGTGGCTTCTGAATAATCGCCAAAAGCTTGTTTTTTGTGTATAACCTTGCCCTACAATAATACAGGTCACTGTTCATTTGTGAAAGCTCCTTTTAGTAGATAGCAATTTTTCATTGTCATGGCGGATAATGTTCGTTCTCGGAACTGCTGGCTTTCTCCTATCCTGTCTTTCCTTCTCTCTTTGCTTTCGAGACGATAAGCCCTTAGCAGTTACAGCTCCCTCTATCAAACCTCTTATAGGATAATGTTCGTTCTCGGAACTGCTGGCTTTCTCCTATCCTGTCTTTCCTTCTCTCTTTGCTTTCGAGACGATAAGCCCTTAGCAGTCACAGTTCCCTCTATCAAACCTCTTATTATGAAGAAGAAGAAAAACAGTGTGGAACGAAGAATTTCAACAACTGATGTCACCTCCTTCTCTCTTCCCAGTGGCCTTGTCCGGTGTTTGGAACGCGAAGGAAACCCCCTGCATCAGTGGCGGTCCTTTACTTAACGATGTGTACGTGTTTGACAAACTGATCTTCAAATGGGGTGGCTGTGACCACACGGGTAGTGAACACGCTACAGACTCCAAGTTCTATCCCCTGGAACGACAGATGATTTTCCGGCGGGATTCGAACTCCGTGTTCAGTATTGTGGAGCCGAGGAAGCGCTGTAATAATCCGGAGTGCAGAGTGAAAGATTGTAATGATCTGCATGAGGACATGCTCAGTGCCGTAAGTAATGAATCTGAAAATAGGACGACCAGTCACACGCGACGATGGCTCATTAAATGCACCAGTGCATCATATCACCAAAGTATGGAAAAAAATCTTACAAAACGGAAAAGCAGAATTTTGAATTTGGACGAATTAGATCGAAATATGTTATTGTAAATACTTTTCCATACTTTGTAGTTCCCAATGGATCAGTGTGCCTTGAAGTTTGAAGTAATGCCACGCTTTGCCTTAGCAATTTATAGCACCCAATAGAAAAAAAATCACAATGGATCACTAAAGTTAAGCAACGTTGCGCGTAGTTCCTATTCAAATGGGTGACCATCGAGGCTTCTAGGGGGTTTGACGACGGTCTTTTGAGTAGCTTTCTACATAGAGACGAGATATTCAATTGCTTTAGCTTCCTAAGTTGACTTTTCTTCTACCAGTCTAAAATTCGAAATACGTAAAACATTAATATTCTTTTTTATTAACTCCAAGTTCTATCCCCTGGAACGACAGATGATTTTCCGGCGGGATTCGAACTCCGTGTTCAGTATTGTGGAGCCGAGGAAGCGCTGCAATAATCCGGAGTGCAGAGTGAAAGATTGTAATGATCTGCATGAGGACATGCTCAGTGCTGTAAGTAATAAATCTGAAAATTGGACGACCAGTCACGCGCGACGATGGCTCATTAAATGCACCAGTGCATCATATCACCAAAGTATGGAAAAATATCTTACAAAATGGAAAAGCAGAATTTTGAATTTGGACGAATTAGATCGAAATATGGAATTGTAAATACTTTTCCATACTTTGTAGTTCCCAATGGATCAGTGTGCCTTGAAGTAATGCCACGCTTTGCCTTAGCAATTTATAGCATCCAATAGAAAAAAATCAGAATGGATCACTAAAGTTAAGCAACGTTGCGCGTAGTTCCTATTCAAATGGGTGACCATCTAGGCTTCTAGGCAATCGCGTACTGATGGCTGACTGAATGAGGTTAATGTGAGGAAGTGGGAAGTTTGTGGTCTTTTGAGTAGATTCCTAGTTACCATATCCATATCCCATTGCTTTACCTTCCTAAGCTGACTTTTGCTTCTGAAAGTCTAAAATTAAAAAAAATAATAATAATAATAATATTCTTTATATTTTCCTTTTCATTTCCAGTCCCAGCTGGAGACCTGTTTCAATTATAGCTGTCGCCCCTCCATGGACCGTTCTGGTGCTAGAACCACAGGGTCCTCTAATGAGAAGAACGCTCTGGAGTATGTCATCATCTCTTCCTTCTATGAAGTAAGTTCAAAAAGGTTTATATGTCCAAAGTTATTCGTAGGTTTTCCAAATTCCCAAGGTTTTTCGGCAAGGAAACAAACCTTAGCCTGAAACTTGTCATTTAGAGTTTCAATCCTGTCTCAAGGCTCGGAAATCGCTACCAACGGCGATCTAAGATGCGGAGTATTGGAAGAAAAACATTTGAATTAAATTGAACTTGTTATTAGTCAAAGCGGACACGGAAAAAAGCTCGGAAAAAGTCACAAAAAGTTATCCAGGTACCAACCACGTGCAACGTTGCTCAACTTCAGAATCTAAATAGAATCCTGGTACAGGATCGGATCCGATCCTATCCTCTTTTCTACCCGGATTCTATCTGGGTTCTCCCTGGATATACATAATCCTATTTTGGTTACTTGGCAACCAATATCTATGTACCTGCATTATTGGCCTGAACATATTGAATCATCTCGCAGATATTTGACTGTGATCCCTACTCGCGGAATCTTTATTTGGACAATGTTTTGAAATACGTTCAGTTTGTACTCTATCCCGACACGTACTACAACATTCCTGTGTTCTCCTTGGATTTGGTAAGTAAAATCAAGTCATAATGTCCGTTATAATTTTTTATATAACTACATTATACCTAACGTAAGTATCATAATACCTACGTTATAATTCGTTATATAAAAAATTATAAATCGGAAATTATGACGTATGATAGTATGTTATAATGTCCGATTTCGAACTCTTGACGTTCACGTGTCTTCTGGTCTAGTACGCTTGATGCCTACGTAGGGTATTAAATTTAGGTTAGTTATTCGTTTGATAGGTAAGGACCTTAGCGGCGTAGCGTGTATGTATGGCGTGTATGGCGGCCATACAACTCAAAAGTTCACTCTAATGCCCATAAATATTAATGACATGTACTGTGATGGGACTTGGTAGACCTGTGCATGAGCCCTACAACGCCCTAGACTTGAATTTAGACCACGCTACGCCACTGGGTAAGGTGCATAATATTCAAAGTTATACCTAGTTAGAGGAGTAGGTATACATTTTAGGGCTAACTTGAAGAGAGGTACACAAAAAGGCTGCCTGGAATCAACATGACAGTGTGCAATATGCAGAGAAAGAGTTTCATGGGAATAAAATTAATCTTCAACCTAGTACATCAGGCAGATATACAAAAACAAAACCAGTGGACAACTATAATAATGATCCTATGATTGAAAACGGCTGTCTTGATGCCACACATAACCATTTGAAACCATTAAGAACAAGGGGAGAATCTAGTAGTAAACGCAATGATCGATATGAAAGGACGTTATTGTTAAAGTCTCAGCTTAGGCAAAAGAATCTGAGTGAGGTCTACAGTTCACAGAACCACTAGTAATACCTCTTTTACAATAATTGTAGGATGTTAAGGGGGGGGGACATTCATACGGGTTTTACCCGGGTAGAATCTGAATAGAATCCGGGTACAGGATCGGATCCGGTCCTATCCTCTTTTCTACTCGGATTCTATCTGGGTTCTCCCCGGATATAATCCTATTTTGGTTACTTGGCAACCAATCTATGTACCTGCATTATTGGCCTGAACATATTGAATCATCTCGCAGATATTTGACTGTGATCCCTACTCGCGGAACCTTTATTTGGACAATGTTTTGAAATACGTTCAGTTTGTACTCTATCCTGACACGTACTACAACATTCCTGTGTTCTCCTTGGATTTGGTAAGTAAAATCAAGTCATAATGTCCGTTATATTTTTTTATATACCTACCTAACTACATTATAACGTAAGTATCATAATACCTTCGTTATAATTCGTTATATGAAAAATTATAACGTATAAAAAATTATAAATCGGAAATTATGACGTATGATAGTATGTTATAATGTCCGATTTCGAACTATTGACGTTCACGAGTCTTCTGGTCTGGTACGCTTGATGCCTACGTAGGGTAATAAATTTAGGTCAGGTATTCGTTTGATAGGTAAGGTGCATAATATTCAAAGTTATAGTTAGAGGAGTAGGTGTACATTAGGGCTAACTGGAAGAGAGGTACACAAAAAGGCTGCCTGGAAGAGACTGACAAGAAACGTCGACCCTATTTAAATAGGAAAAGGCTACGAAGAAGAAGATAGTTATAGGAGTAGGGGTATACATGGGTAGATTTTCCCTACTCATTTTGTTGTTCAGCTCACTTATCTTTTTCTCTATCACTATGAGAATCCTTCCTTTCAATATCCTTGGTGGTATACGTAGGTACCTACTGTTTGCTAATTTATTCTTGCAGATTCAAGAGCCTTTCAACTGCAACTATTTCTCGTATTTTGGCTCCCTCACTTTTCCACCGTTCAGTGAAAACGTCCTTTGGATCGTACAGCCTGACATTTCTTTCGTGTCCAAACAACAAGTAAGTTATGGCACTCACACTCAGACTGTCTGCGGTTTACAATGTCAGGAGAACACGGTCTGTCAGATAGTCGGAGCGTGTATAGCGGAAAAAGTTTGAGACCTAGGTCCGTCAGACCGTCTGAGAGACCTGGGTCTGAAACTTTTTTCGCCACACACGTTCCGGGCTGGCCTTATACATCTCCCGACAGGTATACAGGTAAGCATGCAAGAGCTAGTCGAAATCACTGAAGTTAATTAACGTTGCGTGTGGTTGATATCTGAAAGAGGCCAATTTAGGAGCTGGTTAAAACCCTAATCAAACAACGTGGCATGCAGTGGCGTAGAAAAGCCCGATTGGTGATAAAATCCGCCCCGGGCGGGAATCGAACCCGCGGCCTAGTGCTTACAAGGCAGACGCACTACCAACCAAGCTAACTAGGCTGGCTAGGAGCTGGTTAAACCCCTAATAAAACAACGTGGCATGCAGTGGTGTAGAAAAGCCCGATTGGTACGGTCATAGCCTTCAAAGGACCATCCATCTTTCACATGTGTACCTACCTACTTACCAGATTAAATAAATAATATACCTTCTATCTCCAGAAGATTATTATTTTGGTATTCCTTTTCCACTTTTCTTTTCAGATGGAAAGTTTGCGCGAAATAAAATCAGGAAGCGGTCAAAACGTGAATTCCAACAGACGATCGATTCAACCTTTGAATAAAAGATGCATTTATTTGTGTTGTTGAATGTGAGTTGGATTTCCTACTTGCGTATTTAAAGACAGAAATTCACGAAGGAAAAGAAATAAAGAATAATGTTATCCTAGTGAAACTGACATACATCTACCTACCTTTCGTCTGTACACAAACCCATTATAGGTACATTATATTGACTTGCACGCCGCGCCGTAGGTCCTGGGTTCGATTCTCGGTGGATTCGAAGTTTTTTCCTCTTTGTGGCTGTGCAGTGTGCCTATAGTTTGGGCCTTAGCATGCTAAGATTCCTGATTTTTCCGACAGCCGCGGGTTTGGTTCCAGCCCAGGGCGGATTTCATCCTGAATGGATAATATTCGTAACCTCTTTAAAAAAAAAGTCCTCTAGGGATGAAAGGGTTAACAAACCCCTCACAAAAAAGGGACCGTGTGAAAAACGCCTCCCACAGAGGTAATGCAAATTGCAGCGTTGCCAGTACTTCGTGCGACTTTTCACGTACCTACGGTAATGTGCTTTGTCACGTGCGGTAATGTTCTTTTTTCATTTGGCAACGCTGTTAAATCAAAACCGCGGTTATTCTTTTCATCTTTAGAATCTTCGTATTCTTCGTCAACCGCTATACAAAAACCTGTTCATCATCATCGTCAACTTCGTCTTAATTTAAATAAAATCTAAACAGTTCGAGTTCGCCTTAAAATGTCATAAAATGATAAAAATATTGTTTTCTAATTTCTAATTGCCCGACTCGATCTCATGCAAATATATTTTCTAGACAAGGAAGTTTCATCAAGCCATCCACCCTTACCAAGACCCAACTGCAAGAGGTGGACATAGGACCTCACAGTTGGAACTCTGTAACCCTCTTCTTTGGCTCACGAGCAGTATGCACCTGTAGAGAACTAAAGCTTCAGGTAACTTTTTGATTAATCTATGATGTGACTTGGAAGTCATTTATGTAATGGGAGTACTCGAGATTCTAGCTGGGGGACTATACTTAAATAGCAAACTGAAGAACTGCCATACAGCATTGACTAAACACGAGTGGAGCGGAGAGCTAAAACAGAGTGCATACTCCACTCCACTTTGTTTTTAGGCTTAGCAAGCTGACAGTCATTTTTACATGGCTCAAAAGAAGAAACCCTAGTCCTCATATTTTGGTAATTTATGTGTGTGGTGGAAAAAAAAAATAAAAAAAAAAAATACTTTAACACAAATTCAGTAATTGTTGTGGCTTCTGAATAATCGCCAAAAGCTTGTTTTTTGTGTATAACCTTGCCCTACAATAATACAGGTCACTGTTCATTTGTGAAAGCTCCTTTTAGTAGATAGCAATTTTTCATTGTCATGGCCTCTGAACTAGTATCAAAAGTGGTATTAATATCATTTATGTCATTTTCTAGGGAAGTCATCATGGTTGATTCCAAGACGGAATACTCTCTGAACTCTCCACCAGAGGATGGTATTACTGCTGTCAAGTTTGCGCCAAACTCCAACCAATTCCTATTGGCCTCATCATGGGACTGTAATGTGTCTCTCTATGATATCACCAACAATAATCTCCGGCTGAAATATGCCCACTCGGATCCTGTGTTGGATTGTTGTTTTCAGGTAATACCTGAGGTGTTTTTTAGTTGGTACAAATCCAACAACCTTATTCACCACAAGGTTATCTTTAAAAAGACAGGAAGATTTTCCACCTCTACAATAAAAGAAAAAGAAGTAGGTAATACTTGGTTAATATTTGCTAAAGAAGTAATATTTGCTTTTAATTTGTTGAAAAATGCAAATGCTTTTATAATCCAGTTATTACAACTTGGAATCACCTTTTTTCCACGGCAAATTTAGAAAAATGTGTGATTGAAGTCTTGCTTTTTGTGTACGCTTGTTAACATGATTATTATTTCATTTTATGTATTTGCAGGATGCTGTTCACTCATTCAGTGGAGGTCTGGACTGTACACTGAAGATGTTTGACTTCAACACTCAAACAGGTAACTGAACTGTCCTTTGTTTTTCTTCAACCTCAATGAAGTTGTATTATTGCTTTATTCAGCCTCAAAGAGAGTTCAGAGGCACTAGGTTAGTAGATGCAATGTTGAAAGTGATCCCAACTACAGAAGTATCCTAGAGAGGAAACACATGAGAATTAGCTCTCTGGCTAGACATTTACTAAGGCTGTCAGCACAGATCTATTATAAAAATTATTATTATTATTATTTTTTTTCATGGGTTCAATGTTTAGGGTTAATCTCATTCAGCCTGAGTTTGGTGGGGGAAAGGCCAGCAGATGCTGTTCACTCATTCAGTGGAGGTCTGGACTGTACACTGAAGATGTTTGACTTCAACACTCAAACAGGTAACTGAACTGTCCTTTATTGTTTCTTCAACCTCAATGAAGTTGTATTATTGCTTTATTCAGCCTCAAAGAGAGTTCAGAGCCACTAGGTTAGTAGATGCAATGTTGAAAGTGATCCCAACTACAAAAGTATCCAAGTAAAAGAACTAGAGAGGAAACACATAAGAATTAGCTCTCTGGCTAGACATTTACTAAGGCTGTCAGAACAGATCTATCATAAAAATTCATGTATTATTATTTATTATTTTTTTTTTTTTTTATTATTATTGTGGGTTCAATGTTTAGGGTTAATCTCATTCAGCCTGAGTTTGGTGGGGGAAAGGCCAGCAGTGTGTTTTCTTCTGGGAACTGGTGCATTATACTAATTGTACTTACTGGCAGACATCCCACCCCCCAGCAAACGGCCCCCAAAAATGTATAATTTCGAGCATCCACCTACCCTGGCTTGTTCTCCTTTAATACCTAAGTAGCCAAATGTTCAATTTATTATATGTACCTATTTTTGATCATGTAATCTCTGATTTTGTAGAAACTGTGATTGGTACACATGACCAGCCAATCAGAGCAGTGGAATATTCCGATGAAGTCAACTGTATTCTCACTGGAAGCTGGGACACCTCAGTTAAGATGTGGGATCCAAGATCTTCCCGATGTGTTGGAAATTATACACAGCCAGATAAGGTAGGTGTTTGTCCAGGTCTGATCAATACCAGATAATGTAAAAGGGGCAGAAATCCTGTAGATTATCTGAGTATAAACTTGGTTTCAGTTTAATTATCAGATTAAGTAATCTGGCCGTATAGTTTGAAGTCTACGAGTCTGGCTGAGGGACTATAAACAGAGAGTAGAGTAGTGTCTAGCTAGGGGACTATAAACAGGGAGTAGACTAGTCCAAATTAGTCCAAATCTGACGTCACACATTTTTGAACTCTCTCATTAGAACGGAAAATAAAAATTGAATTTTCGACTTTTTACAGTTATTTTTTCGAAGTTTTGACCTCGGATTTGGATTTTTCCCAACTTTTTACATAGGAATCGACCATTTATTTATAATTTTTACCCATTTGCAACTGCTCCATTCTAAATCCTCAGGGCTTAAAAAAAAGAAGACGAAGAAAAAAAAAAAAAAGATGAGTGTTCCACCGCCGTTTTTATTTCATAGCAATGAAACTAGCTTTTGACCTCGAAATTCTACATCCCTACAGGTGTTCACAATGAGTTTGTGTGGCGAAAAGTTCGTCGTGGGCACAGCAGGTCGCAAGGTTTGCATCTGGGATCTGCGCAACATGGGCTACATTATGCAACGTCGCGAATCGTCCCTCAAATTTCAAACGCGTTGCATCAAATGTTTCCCGAACAAGCAAGGCTACGTGTTGAGCAGTATAGAGGGACGGGCAGCCGTGGAATATTTGGACACGGGTCCAGAGATGCAGAAGATGAAGTATGCATTCAAGTGTCACCGTATTAAGGAAGATGGGATTGAGAAGATTTATCCCGTGAATGCTATTAGGTGAGTGGAGAATAAAATATACATACCCTGTTTATACTACCAACCTCAGATACGGTAATTGATTTCTCACGGGATAATTTACTTAACAGAGGAAGAAGCTTTAAAAAAGATCAACCACCGAGAGGGAGAGCGACTTGTGAGCTATACTTTTGAATAGGTGTACGATCATGTTTAATATAGTTCGTGGTAATGAAACCCCAGATAATTGATTTTCCTCAGGAAAATTTAACAGGAAGAAGCTTTAAAAATATGAACTACCGTCACCTCGATTTTCTCCTAACACTTACACAAAATATTTTCTGCTTCACAGTTTTCATCAAGAGTACAACACGTTCGCCACTGGAGGCTCAGACGGGTACGTCAACATCTGGGATGGCTTCAATAAGAAACGCCTGTGTCAGTTCCATAGATACGACACTGGTATTACGTCCCTGTGCTTCAGTTATGATGGTAAGTTCTCCCCTACCCCTACCTTAGGAGAAGACAATAAAATTTTGGGTATTTTTTTTTCTTTTTATAGTAGGATCAAATCTGAGAGATATTTTCCTATTTCTCCATGAGTTTTCCATTAGGAGAATTAAAAACCTATTTCAAGCTTTCCTTTAAAAAAAAAAAATGAATGTCTTATCGTCCCGAAATCTAAAAGACGAGGAGGACAAAGGAAAGCCAGTCGTTCCGAAAATAAACTTTATCTGTTTAGAATAAAGGTCGTCGCCCCAGGCGATTATCAATCTACGTCCTAGCTCTGAATAGGCAAGCGCACTACCTTCCAAGCTGAATGGTACTTTTTTTTTTTAGTTTTGATAGAGGGAACTGTAACTGCTAAGGTTTTATCGTTTCGAAATCGAAGAGAGAAGGAAGACAGGATAGGAGAAAGCCAGATGTTCCTAGAACGAACATTATCCCATCAGGATAAAATTCGCCCCGGGCGGGAATCGAACCCGCAGCCTTGCGCTTACTAGTTACTAGGCAGACGCGCTATCTTTCAAGACAACTAGGCTGGCCGTTTAGAACTTTGGAAGTGGAAAATGTTGATAGGTACTTTTATTCCAGGAATTAGACTTTTGCTTCGAACAAATTAGTAACAAATGTTTCTCTTCGCCAAAAGCTTCGTTATGTGACCCCAAACCATGACTCAAAAGTCCCCTAAAATCCCCTGTACGCTTGACCGCTTTTTCCGCTAAAAAGCACCGCTAAAAATGACCATTATTATTTTTAAAATGGTAATGAGCTTCGTTATGTGACCCCAAACCATGACTCAAAAGTCCCCTAAAATCCCCTGTACGCTTGACCGCTTTTTCCGCTAAAAAGCACCGCCAAAAATGACCATTATTATTTTTAAAATGATAATAATAATTATTATCTAGCAAACAGTTAATCTGTGGCCTATTGATCACGCTTTGTTTCCAATGTGATTTTCTTCTGCTAATCCCAACTATCTATTTGATTTCCAGGAAACGTTCTGGCCATTGCTTGCTCTTACAATTATGAACTGGAAACCCCACCCGACCCTATCCCTCCCAACAATATCTTCATTCGTCACGTGACTGATCAGGAAACCAAGCCCAAATAATGTGGACTGGAATACTTGGCTCTCCAATGAAATATTCAATGTGGACTCAATTAGCTCTCGAATGGAAAACGTAATGTTTACTCAAATCCCTTTCAAACAAAGTACGTAATGTAGATTTGAAGCCCACCCCTGTGGTCTAGTGGTGAGCACTGACTCTCAAACCTGAGGTGCTGGGTTCGAGGCCGGGGTGGAAATTTTCTGATTGAACCTCTCCATTTCTGGATAGGCATGGAAAAGAACGTGCCTTGGAGTATTGGGAGAATGGTGCCAAGGAGAGGATTGAAAGAGATGTGAAAACCTCCTTTAAACTTTAATTTAATTTCTTTAAGCTAATGTTCGTGTCTAAAATAACGTTACACTTGCATACGTGGTCTATAATAGCTTTCAGGATTTGAAAAAAAAAAGTCGCCGGGATTCGAACCCGAAACTATCTGCTCAGTAGTCACACACCTTAGCCCCTTTTAAAGCGAGGTACCTCTTGTTACAGATCAGAGAGGTTTACAAGTACATGAACAAATTCTGTTGCCTGTCAGAAAAACACAAAGAAGAATTTCTCACCCATCAAGCCCACAATACTCAGTACATTTCTCCAAAAACTCATAAGTAAGTGGACTATCTCATGAACTCCTAGAAGCCTTCCAAATTTGAAAACAATTTAGAAGGCTCCTTAAGGAGAGGGTCACTATATTATTTTCTTTTACAGTGTTCACAATTTTTTTACAACTCTTGCTTGTTTTCTTGTTACATGTTAAGTTGTTGTGTTTGTACTTTCAGTTTTGCAAGCTCTGTTGACGACAAACACACGTTTGTGTTGAAAAATCTTGACAATACTCACCATCAAGCTCCTACCTGTGATCATTTGCCCGAATTCCAACAAACCATCTCACAAGTCAGTGAGGAATTCTGCAAAATTTCTAAACTCCTTTTACAAGCCCTAGCTATTTCCATAGGTAAATTTCTCCGACTGTATTTGTCGTATACAAATGAAACTTTTATTGCTTT
>NW_007378797.1:0-2596 GCF_000475195.1 Diaphorina citri
GTCAAAAATAGAAAGCTTTACCAACTTACCATCTTTGAACTTAGGGATGAGACTTTGCAGCGTGTTCTTGATACATTCGTTGAAGTCCGGGGAGTTTCGGTAGCAGATCTCTGCATAGGTTGCTGAAATCAGAATGGAAGTAACATACCTAGGTATCAAATCTCAAATTCTTTATTTTAAAGTAAAGCTTTCTCACAACTTTTGTGGTTATCACTAAGTGCCTCCTTTGCAATCACTTTCCTCAGGTATTTCAACAATCTTTTTATACTGGTAATGCCGCCATCACTGGTCGCTACTCAAATATTATTGTTTGTGGTTCAGTAAATTGCAGAACTCACTCAGAAAATCCGCCCCGGGCGGGCTTAAAGGGCTCTCGATGACCCGATTCATACCAAAATAAACCTAATAATGAGAAACAAATCAGCCTAGTTATCTTGCAGAACAAATCAGCCTAGTTATCTTGCAGAACAAATCAGCCTAGTCTGCCTTGCAAGAGCTACGTTTTGGGTACAATACCCGCCCGGGGCGGATTTTATTCTAAACATCAGATAAGATTCGTTCTCGGAACGGCTGTCTTAATTTCTCCTATCCTGTATTCCCTTCTTGCCTTCTTCGGTTTCGAGACGAATAGACCTTAGCAGTTATCTACAGTTCCCTCTCGAAGTAGATAGGCCTAGATACTCTAGGCCAGGGGTTTCCAACTAGCGGCCCGCGGGCCACATGTGGCCGGCGAAGCTTTTTGGGATTTGTACAAACTTACCTGGAAACTGACCTCAGTGAGTTCGAGGAACTCACTGAGGAGTATAAAGTGAATTTCCTATGCATAACGGAACATTGGCTTAAACAAAACCAGATTACTGTTACTGGAACTCCCAATGTCCCAATGTAGCATGTGGCCCGCATCCACATGGAAGTTGGAAACCCCTGCTCCAGGTATGTTCTTTATTGATGAATAAAAATAGAATGTCGCATCTCAACATTATTAAATCTTTTTTGTTTGTTGTTTAAAAAAAAACTAAACCTCGTTGTTTAAAAAAAACTAAACCAAAGTGAAAGTAGCATCAAAAACCAGTCATTATACCCGTGTCCGGATTACCTAGGTAGGAAGATATAAAATATTAGGTACCTTCTAAATTACCTATCTAAATAAAACTATAGGTAGGTAAGTATATGTACCTACCAGACCTACCTAAATATAGTCTACCGGAATAGATACCTAGATAGATAGATACATATGTATAGGTATTGTCTAAGTCTAAATAAATCTATGGTTACCTACCTATAAACCAAGTCTACCTAGGTAATACGTACTTAATCTAATCCTGATGCAATGAAAGTGGTCACAATAGTGATTATACCTAGGTAATACGTAGGTAATACGTACCTAATCTAATCCTGATGCAATGAAAGTGATCACAATAGTGATAATAGGTAGATAATACTTACCTGCTTCAATAGTGGATAGGTAAAGGTAGTAGTATCTAGTGCAGTGGTTCTCAAACTTTTTTGCATGGCGCCCCCTTTGGGCATATTCTCATTTTTTCATGCCCCCCTAACCTTACCCAACCCCTCGGTATATTATTAATTTTTACCTATGAGTTTTATGGAATAGCAAAACGAGAATTTGAAACTTTGAGATTTTTTTTTTTATTCAAGTAAGTAGGTTACCTATTTATAGGTTTTAGGAAATAACAAAACGAACCAACCTCAGTGGCTCAAGCAGTTAGCGCGGCATAATCAGAATATTTTTCTAGGCGTTTGATATGTACATATGATTACGCTGGGCGTATCCTAAAAATATACAGCCCCTTGTGTAACTGACTGACTCACGTATACAAATTCTAACCCACTTCTAGATGAGCTAGGAAGATGCGGTTTTCACCATTGGATTCCTTATTTTTTGTAGGTACTGGGAAAAATCGGAAAATCCCGAAATTCCAAACCGTTCCCGAGATATTGACGTTTTTTAGTCCCCCCATAAGAAATACACAGGGAACAAGGTTTGAGGCCAGCAAAACTTTTCCTACGTTTAATATTTTCCTCTCGCTTTTAGTTTTCAGTTTTCATTTCTTCGAAACAAGAATCAGGGACGATATTAGTTTTCAGGGGCGAAGCCAAGGGAGCGCGAAGCGCGACCCCATGCACTATCTCGCAAAGCCCCCGGGAGCGCGCAGCGCGACCGTAAACGAGGGAGCGCGAAGCGCGACCCCATGCACAACCCCGCGAAGCCCCCGGGAGCGCGCAGCGCGACCGTAAGCAAGGGAGCGCGAAGCGCGACCCCAAACACAACCCCGCGAAGCCCCCGGGAGCGCGCAGCGCGACCGTAAACAAGGGAGCGCGAAGCGCGACCACATGCACACCAACACGCTAACCCCAGCGCGAAGCGCGAGGGGAACAAATGCCCGACCAGCGCGACCGCGCGAGGGCCCCCGAAGCGGCCCCAACACGGTCCCAGCGCGAAGCGCGAGGGAACAAATGCCAGCGTGACGCCACGAGCGCCCCGAAGCGGGAGGCTGGGGCCCAGATACGTACGCCACAGCGCGAAGCGCGAGGAACGCATATTGCCGCGCGACGCGCGAAGGCCCCGAAGCGCCCC
>NW_007378797.1:3624-34794 GCF_000475195.1 Diaphorina citri
CAGACGTTATCACCCACCCCCCCCCCCCCAGTTTGAGAACCTCTGATCTAGTGGTTAAATACAATGTAACTAAGTCTTTAATGGAAAGTGATAGTTCCTATAGTGATCCTATTTGGCTAGTTCCTACTATCATAATAGACAAATAGACGAACAGAGTACCTCTTAGGTATTACCTAAATAGATATCTTCCTAGGTAGCTGTCGATATTAGGTAGGTACGTTCTTTTCTAATCTTGTTATAGGTAATTATGTGGTGCGTTGGTGTCTGTTGATGGTGAAGCAGGAGTCATGAATTATGACGTCATCGCCTACGGGAGCGTATGCCGTGACATCAAACTTCACGATTTACCGGTATTTTTCAAATCGATTTATCTCGGGATCTAGAAGTCGTAGAAGAAAAATAAAAATTCCGTTGGTCCTCATTTTTCCTGCTCTATGACTTTGAAACATCACCCAGTAAGCGCAACTGATCTATTATGATAAGGAAAGTTGTGCATATTCACAACACATTTTTCCATTCCATATTACCTACCTACATATTACATTTTCCCATAAAATAAGTATAAAAAATTTCCAACCAGATCTACTTATCTATTCAGCTTTAGAATTTAAACATGAAGTAGATCTTGGGAGTAGATAGTTTTATACATAGAAATGGATACCTATTACCTACCTAACTCTTCTGAATATGTATAGATATAACTTTAACTATTATAATGCCGGCCTCTTTTGTATAATCTAGGATTCTAGGTGAATTTTCTACGGTATATATAATAGGTAGGTAACTATTATTTACTAGTCACGTGTTGGTTTATACAAAGAACCATAGCACGTGCTTCTCTTGTCAGTTTCGATTTCACTTGGTCTTCATCTGGTGTTACTGCAAGTTCTTACTTATTAGGTTCCTATATATTATGTTCCCAGTTTCATCTCAGTCCCTAACTTAGGTACCTACATATTTAGTAATACCTCTTCGGCTAAAAACTAAAAACAGAGTGGACCTTTTTGCTTTCAGCTCTGATGCGGTTTGAAGTCATCGCTGCCCTGCATCGTCAGTTCCCTCTACATGCTCGATGCGCTGTGCTCTCCGCTTAGGGTTACCAGGTAACATTTTTAACATTTTGAGATTAAGTTGCAACAACCTCGCAAGTAAAATCAAAAATTTTTGATCGAGAAAACTTCTTTGGCAAGTGTTAAACGGCACCGGAACCTCTTTGGAAGAGCACGCTTGCGCATGCAACTTATGAATGACCACGATATCAGCTGTTCCATTTGATTTACACTAGGTATTGTTTGCATTTTTTGTTTCCAAGTTCTGACAACACGCTTGCAGCTTGCTGTTGTAACTTATGTCTGACCAATAGCTAACGCGTAATAAAGGTCTCGTCACGCCCTTGATTACTCATACATTACCTACCTATGCACTCATTCAATTCTACCACCTGCTAAGATGGATAGATTTGTTCGTCATCTGCCTGATAGCTCTCAGTCTGTTTACTGATCTGAAGCAAGCTAATGGATTGACCTTGCTAAAGTTTGCAATCAGGCAAACCTTACTGTGGAGGTATTTATAACTTAGAGATTGGAGAGAACCAAATTGGTATAGGCTGGAGAGTAGGGAAGAGGTGCCAAGTAGGGTGAATGGCCGTTCCTTGGGCATAACGAACCTCGGTTCATTTTTAATAACTATTTTGTGGTGCTACCTAGCGCCCAGCGGTTACTGTGGACCTCTGCGGGAATCTTGCTTACCTTGACGCGCTTTGAAACCAGAGGAGAAGCGCTTCGCCTGCGCTTAATAGCGCTTCGCTACGGGGAGGGGGGGGTGTTATCTTTGCATCTATATGATAACTGTTAAAGTTGGTAATTAATAATTCATTAGACATTTTTAGTTTATGCTTTTACGTTCATACCTACCTAGATGTTCCTAGTTAAATATAATACATAAAAAAAAAGATGAAGGAGAAAAAGTAGAAGAAGAAGAAGGACGAGGAGGAAGAGAAAAAGAAAAAGAAGAGTAAGAAGAAGGAGAAGGACAAACAGAAGGAGGAGGAGAAGGAAGAGGAGGAGAAGAAGAAGAAGAAGAAGAAGAAGAAGAAGAAGAAGAAAAAAAAAACTTAGAGGTACCTAGGTAGGTAACGTGTGAATTTTCAAATATAGGTACCTGCCTTAGTGATGATTCTGGTTTGATAAGAGAAATAATTGCGTTTGTAAATCATGTAGGTACCTAATTACACCTTAGGTAGGTATGCCTGTAAGGTAGCACCTTACACATGCACCTACTCATATAGGTAGGTACTACCTACTACCTAACTATCTAACTAATGACCAATTTGACCACGGCACCTTCCACAGGAAGGTGAAATAGGTACAATCCGCAATCCAAGATTATATTTAAACAATCTGCAATACAAGATTATATGTAGGTAAGGATTAATAGGTATACCTACCATTGCGTAGCAGGAAAAATAGGTGTGTACCTACTAATTAAAAGTAAACTTTTCCTTGAGTAGTCTGATGATAAAACACATTAACACCTATGTAATACATAGTAATACGCACTCAATACCTACTTGTATGTTTTTTTTTTTTTTTTTTTTTTTTTAAGGTCTTATCATTCCGAAAGCGAAAGTAGTTCTGAACGAAAACATCAGGATATAACAGAAAGCCAGCCGAATTTGTTTAGAATAAAATCCGCCTCGGGCGGGAATCGAACCCACGACCTGGCTCTTACAAATTAACTCAGCTTGCTTAACCTTCCTCTTATTCTACAAATCTACATCATTTCCCTCGTCCTACCTAGAAGAGACACTTTTAGTTAAATGGGGATGTTTCTCAATTAAGCCAGGATTGTTTCATTATCCAAATCTCGTTATCTAGGTACAAGGTACAAGTATCTAATATCTACCCCATAAATCTATCTATCTACATAGGTATACCTATAATCTATTTACCCACCTTCCTTCCTATATCTATCTAGCTGTTATATATATATTGTTTCTATTACAGCAGGGGTACCATCTGTTCAACGCAACACGGACATAAATGTGATTAGGAGGGAGACAATTCCAAAATGGCCGATACAGACACCCATGTGTCCCTCCCTCCCACTCTCTATGTTACAGTCACTCGGCTCCCCCTCCCCTTATGCTACAGTCTTTTATCGCTCCCAATTAATCTACCCCCACCTATTCGTCTCTTCTTTTCCTTCCTCTTCTTCTTCTTCTTTTTTCCCCCTCTATCCTTTTTCTCCTCCTCTTCTTCTTTTTCTTCTTCTTCTCCTCCTCCTCTTCTTTCACTTCCCTTCCCCTGCTTGCTCCTCTCTTATCTTCGTGTCTATTTATCTACCTCTCTTCTTCTCTTCCTTTTCTTTCCTCATCCTTCTCCTTTTTTGCCTTCTTCTCTTTCGTCTTTTTTCTTCCCTGCATCTACTTCTCTCTTTCCGTCTCTCTCTTAGAGAGAGAGTATATATCCTTCGTTCTCTCTCTCTTCTTTTTCTCTGTCGTCTTTTTATTCTCTCCTCTTTTCTTCTACTTTTTTTAACTCTAATCCGTTTTTATCCACTCTCTATATCTCCCCTTTCCTTTCCTCTTTTCTCAATTCTGTCACTCCTTCTTTTCCTCCTCCTCCTCCTTCTTCTCTTCTTTTTCTTTTATTTTTTGAAAATTAGACTTTTATTCCATCCCGTTATCATATACATAGTGAAAAGGACCCTTTTGATACCGATGAAAGCCAGCTGTTTTTAAAGGGGTTTGAGAGAGAGAACTCTAACTGTTAAGGTCTTATCGTCCGGAAAGCGAAGAGAGAAGGAAGACAGGATAGGAGAAAGCCAGCCGTTCCGAGAACGAACCTCTTCCATTCAGGATAAAATCCGCCCCGGGCGGGAATCGGCCCCGCTACCTAGCGCTTACCTACAAGGTAGACGCGCTACCAACCAAGCTAACTAGGCTGTCCTGGATTTTCCTTGAGATTGTGGTTATGTACCGGGTTGAGATAAGCTCGGACTAGGTGAGACAGGATATTGTTTCTACAGTTTGGCATGGGAGTGGTAACTGAAAAACAAGGCAAGTTTACCAAACTTGCCTTCCCCCACCCGGTACACAACCACAACCTTATTATTAAAAAGTAGGAGGGCCAGCTTAGTTAGCTTGGTTGGTAGTGCGTCTCCCTTGTAAGCGTTAGGCCGCGGGTTCGATTCCCGCCCGGGGCGGATTTTAAGCTGATGGGATAAAGTTCGTTCTCGGAACGGCTGGTTTTCTTCTATTCTGTCTTGCTTCTCTCTTCCATTTCGGGACGATAAGACCTCAGCCAGATCCCTTTACTGGCATTCCAAAAGTAAAATAATTAGATGGACAACAAACCAAAGTACTTTTCTAGCCCTTATTTGCCCTCCTGGGATGAACAGAAAAAATTAAAAAAATAGAAATGTAAAAAGTGAACCAAGGTACGGCCATTCACCCTATACCGTGTGTAACAGAAGTGTGTACCTGTTTGGGTTGCGGTTATAGGGGGTAAATGTAGAGACACATTATATATAAAAAAAAAAAAGATGAGTGTTCCACCGCCTTTTTTATTTCGTAGCAATGGAACAACTGCTACATGGGGAGTCAGAAAGCTCATGGGGAGTCAGAAAGATGTGATTCAAAGCTCCCCCATAATGTAGTTGGTGATTTCGTTCATGATAGAATCGATAGACACACTGCCCTCACGTCACGTGCGCTGTCTTCCCATGAGCTCACATGACGTGAGGGTAGTGTATTCCTAATTTAACGCTACGGCGTGACCGGGAATTGAGCAGTTAGCGATATTTTTGAGGGCATACAAGCGTTTCAAATAAGAAAGACACAGCCTAGTTAGCTTTTTCTTCTTCTTCTTTCCCTCTATCCTTTTCCTCCTCCTCTTCTTCTTCTTCTTCTCCTCCTCTTCTTTCACTTCCCTCCCCTTGCTCCTCTCTTATCTTCGTGTCTATTTATCTACCTCTCTTCTTCTCTTCCTTTTCTTTCCTCATTCTTCTCCTTTTTTTGCCTTCTCCTCTTTCGTCTTTTTTCTTCCCTGCATCTTCTTCTCTCTTTCCGTCTCTCTCTTAGAGAGAGAGAGAGCGAGAGAGAGAGAGAGAGAGAGAGAGAGAGAGAGAGAGAGAGAGAGAGAGAGAGAGAGAGTCTATATCCTTCGTTCTCTCTCTCTCTTCTTTTTCTTTGTCTTTTTATTCTCTCCTCTTACCTACCTACTTCTTCCTTCTACTTTTTTTTACTCTAATCCGTTTTTATCCACTCTCTATCTCTCCCCTTTCCTTTCCTCTTTTCTCAATTCTGTCACTCCTTCTTTTCCTCCTCCTCCTCCTTCTCTTCTTTTTCTTTTATTTTTTGAAAATTAGACTTTTATTCCATCCCGTTATCATATACATAGTGAAAAGGACCCTTTTGATACCGATGAAAGCCAGCTGTTTTTAAAGGGGTTTATTCCTAATAGCTAGGTACGAAAATATGTAGGTAAATGTTTATTGTATACTATATTTTTATTTTATTTTATCCCCCTCGTATTATCTCATACAAGTAGATTTAAGAAATTTTGTAAATTACATGTAACATGCCATAATATTGTAATAAAATATAATTGAATTGAATTGATAGAGAGAACTCTAACTGTTAAGGTCTTATCGTCCAGAGAGAAGGAAGACAGTAAAGGAGAAAGCGAGCCGTTCCGAGAACGAACCTCTTCCATTCAGGATAAAATCCGCCCCGGGCGGGAATCGGCCCCGCTACCTAGCGCTATACCTACAAGGTAGACGCGCTACCAACCAAGCTAACTAGGCTGTCCTGGATTTTCCTTGAGGTTGTGGTTATGTACTGGGTTGAGATGAGCTCGGACTTGGTGAGAATGGTGAGACAGGATATTGTTTCTACAGTTTGGCATGGGAGTCGTAACTGAAAAACAAGGCAAGTTTACCAACCTTGCCTTCCACCACCCGGTACATAACCACAACCTTATTATTGAAGTAGGAGGGCCAGCTTAGTTAGCTTGGTTGGTAGCGCGTCTCCCTTGTAAGCGCTAGGCCGCGGGTTCGATTCCCGCCCGGGGCGGCTTTTAATCTGATGGGAAGTTCGTTCTCGGAACGGCTGGTTTTCTTCTATTCTGTCTTGCTTCTCTCTTCCATTTCGGGACGATAAGACCTCAGCCAGATCCCTAAAAACTTTGGACAAATCAGAACTTTTAAGAAAAAGTTCAGTTAAAAAAAGGAGGGAAAACCCTTTTTGTGGTTCGGTAGGAAATCTTATCGTGCCAAGTAAATTAAAAGAAAAAAAAAAAAAAAAAAAAAAAAAAAAAAAAAAAAAAAAACAATTTTTTTTTTATTTATTGGCCTTTGCTGTTTCCTTTAGCCAGGGAAATTCAGACTGCTATAAACCCGTTGAAATATTTTCACTCTAAATTTGAGTGCACCTTTGTGTCGATGGTGGGAATCGAACCACCATTGGCGTTGGTCAGTCTCTTCCAGGCAACCATATTGTGTAAACCATCAAATACGGGACCAACATATCTTGTTTAATCTCTCCACTCCCGCAAGAATCGAACCCGCCGCGGGGTAGCCTCATATTTGGTAAATAAATAAATAAATTAAATCAAATAATAAAAATAATCAGTGCCCTAAATCACCAAAGTATGGAAAAGTATTTACAATTCCATATTTCGATAGGATTCGTCCAAATTCAAAATTCTGCTTTTCCATTGGCTATTACACTTGTAAGATACTTTTCCATACTTTGGTGATTTAGGGCACAGGATTACAGGAATGCTAGGTAAAATGAAAAATACAAAAACAGGGCAGTAAGCAAAGTATACATAAATGAGATAACGTATATCTAGTATCTACGCGCAATTCCTTGGAGTAATTTAGAAAAAAAAGATTGTCACGTTATAAATTGTGTGCCGAGGGAGAGTGCGGTGGGTTAACAGGGAAAGGGGGTGGTTTAAGAGGGAAAACGGGGCGGTTTAAGGGTTAAGAGAAAGGGGTTTAAGGGAGGAGAGGGTTGAAGAGAAATGAGGTTATGAGCAAATTGATTGTTTATTGCAATGTAATACGGTCTCACACGCTTCTTTCTCTTTTTTTATCAGAGTAAAAAGAGAGCTTTCATTTTCTAATTTTCTCTCTCTCTCTCTCTCTTTTTTTTTTTATTGAAAAAAAAGAGTTCAGATTTTCAAATTGACATGCTGAGCGTGAACACACAATAATTGAACGAAGCAAGTTTAAGTTTTCAGTTTGAAGGTAAAGCTCACTTTTTTGTTAGAGATTTGATAGAGGGAACTGTAACTGCTAAGGTCTTATCGTCCCGAAAGCAAAGAAAGAAAGACAGGATAGAAGAAAGCCAGCCGTTCCGAGAACGAACCTTATCGGCTTAGTTTAAAATCCGCTTTCTCTGACTGAGTTCTAAAAGTTCTATGAACCAAAAGACCTTCATTTAAACGCATCTTAAGAGTTTTATCGGACTTTTTCTTGAAAATAGAATAAGGAATTTCCTATAGGATAAGGAAAGTAAAAAAAAAGCATTTTAAAATCAGGGAAACATCAAAATCACGATACTTACGTAACTCCACTCCACCTCTCAGCACAGCCGCCCTCGATAGGCTCACGCAAAGGCAAACAAAAGCCGCCACGAAGAATTTCATGATCAAAAAAAT
The DNA here is from genome assembly GCF_000475195.1 of Diaphorina citri. Taxonomy (NCBI): domain Eukaryota; kingdom Metazoa; phylum Arthropoda; class Insecta; order Hemiptera; family Psyllidae; genus Diaphorina; species Diaphorina citri. The sequence goes on from NW_007378797.1 coordinate 11,295, forward strand.
AACCCAGTCAAACACACAACTAAAAAACTTGAAAAAAAGCTCTGGAAAAAGTAGGAAATTTGTAATTCAAATAGAAAAAATCAAGTTGTAAAATGAAATTAAGTCCGTAAAATAAAGTTATCAATGAATTGAAGTTCGAGTTAAGTTGATATTGTCAATACAGGTAGAATGAATGTAGAGAACTGATTTGGTATCGGATCGGATAGCTATGGAGATCTCGTATTTATAACTTAGAGATTGGAGAGAACCAAATTGGTATAGGCTGGAGAGTAGGGAAGAGGTGCCAAGTATACCGTGTGTTGCAGAAGTGTGTACCTGTTTGGGTTGCGGTTACAGGGGGTAAAGGTAGAGACACATTAAAAAAAAAAAAAAAAAAAAAAAAAAAAAAAAGGAGGTTTCCCAATAAAGTCCAAAATCTCTTCTTCTTTTCATTGTTACAGAAAACATAACCTTCTCTGAAAGTGAAATTGGAGATTTTTTTCCAAGATAAATTTCATAAAATCAGATCTGTACGTAAATTTCGAAATAAATGAGTACAACAAATAAATAATAACAAAAGCAAAATCGGTCCATTGCTACAGAAGCATACTTTACCTGAAAAATACGTGTGATATTGGAGTAGTAAAATTCATAAAAAAAACAGAATTTTTAAAAATCAGATGCACAGAAATCTCGGAATAAATGAGATTGAAAAATCCTTTCCTATGCCATAGCAGCTGTTATGCTATGAAAATTAGGACAGTAAAAAAAGGGAGTAACAGGATTCAAGCGAGGTAAAATGAAATGGGATAAATCCCAATTCCAACTATAGTACAGGTATGTTTATTAGAGCTTCTGGATATTAACAGGATTCTCCTCTGAACACACTAATCAGTATGTTATATGGTTGGTTTCAAATGCTAGAAATTGACTATTAGGTCTTTTTTCCTCTTGCATTCCAATATTTTCCGGAGATGTCTTGTATATTTAAAAGGGCTGAGCACACTAAGAGATGGTCAGCATTCATTTCTGCTTGTTGGGGACACAGAGGACATATAGGAGAATCCTTACATCCTATTCTGACAGGATTTCACAGTACATCATGTTAACACAGATCTTCTAAAAGCACTAATCCGGATGTTGACTGGATGTCAACCTACAGGTTAACATGCATGTTCTAAACACACTGATCCTGATGTTGACTGGATTTACGAGATAGTTTCCCATGTTTACCTCCATCTTGACCTTTGCCTGATGGATGTACAAGACTGGATGTCAACCTACATGTTAACATGCATGTTCTAAACACACTGGTCCGGATGTTGACTGGATTTACGAGATAGTTTCCCATGTTTACCTCCATCTTGACCTTTGCCTGATGGATCTACAAGACTGGATGTCAACCTACATGTTAACATGCATGTTCTAAACACACTGATCTGGATGTTGACTGGATTTACGAGATAGTTTCCTATGTTTACCTCCATCTTGTCCTTTGCCTGATGGATCTACAAGACTGGATGTCAACCTACGTGTTAACATGCATGTTCTAAACACACTGATCCGGATGTTGACTGGATGTAATATTCATTTTGCTCGGCACAGAACAGTGTATTGTAAAGTCGGCGTCAACATCATGTTTCGGCGGAACGTTACGGAAGTTAATCTGTGTGTAATACTGGTCTTCCCTCTTGCTGAGATTGAACGTGAACTGATAGTCTATGGTAAGATCGTAGAAACAGGATCCATGGTGCATAGGGTCACCAAGGTAGTGGTTAGCTGTGTCACACCGTTCACAATGATCCCCGATGATACCTTGGAATAGAATAGAATAGAATATATATGTAGAATAGAATAGAATGTGAACTGATAGTCTATGGTAAGATCGTAGAAACAGGATCCGTGGTGCATAGGGTCACCTAGGTAGTGGTTGGCCGTGTCACACCGTTCACAATGATCTCCGATGATACCTAGGAAGAAAAGATAAGTCAAAGGTCTCGGGTTCGATTCTCAGAGTAGAAAAGAAAAATGCACCTGATTCTACTGCGTCATATTTCTGGTGTTCTCGTGTTGACCCAGCACCTAAATAGGAAGTATCGCATATCTAATGAGAGACATATTACGGGATGGGCATGCTACGACACAGACCACAAGAGTCTAATGAAGCAATTGTTTCATTGCTACGATATAAAAACGGCGGTCAAACGCTCTTTTTTCTTCAGATTTATTGGGGGCCCAAAAAACGACATAATCCCTTTCCACACTTAGTGATAGAAGAAGTTCTTTAACAATAGTGGGTTGGGGTAACTTTGACACAAATGCTTTTCTGGGACACCAACTTTAAAGATCTCAAAAGACAATATGCTTGCGGATGATGACATACACATTGACTATAGAAGCAATATATTTCTAGATAAAACTGTAGTATTTCTGGCTCATACATAAAAAAGTAGTTTTTGAACTTACCTTTGGTAGTGCAGAAACATTTTCCATTCTCCGGGTTACACTTCTGTCCCTGTTCATTACAATCACACACTGGAACACAAGAGAGAAAGAAAAAGTTATCAATTAAATTTTAATTAATATATAATAATAATATAATAAATGCAGTTTCTTTGGGTTACCATATCACAACTTTTCCTTTGCCCGATGGATCGACTAGGCTTACTTTCCGTGTGGAGTTGTTGCCCAATGACACCAGAGCGGAAGCGAGAGCTAAACCCGCTGGAAAATGGGAAAATGCAAAATGATGATTAGTTTAGAATAAAATTGATAATACAGATTTATATCAAAATGAAAATTAAATAATATCTCAAATTCTTTGTGGTAAAGCAGAGCTTCTTCACAACTTTTGTGGATATCACACTAACACAGCAGTACTAAGTGTCTCCAATGCAATCAATTCCCATATTTCAATCATCTTTTTACACTGGTAATGCCGCCATTGGTCGCTACTCGATTAAAGTAGCTCCTCAGTTACCCCTTCATGTGAGTTTACAGAGAACTGCAATATAGTAACTATTTTGGTCTGATGATGAGAATCTGGGTATTCTCGAAAGCTCACCAAATATTACCACCAGTTGAATGTCGAATCTCAATTGTCTTGTAACTAGTAATGTTTACCACCACAATATAAAGAGGGGAAACAAGTAAATGACGTCATCATGAGTGATCAGAATTTCATTGATAACCCGTTGAAATATTTGCAATCGAAAAACGAGTACAAATTTTTGTCGATGGTGGTATTTGAACCCAGGACCTTCTGCATGGCAAGCAACCACTGGACCAACCGTGCCCCCGTAATCTCAAGTCACGTGAGCTCATGGGGAGTCAGAAAGATGTGATTCGAAGCTCTCCCATAATGTAGTCGGTGATTTCGTTCATGATAGAATCGATAGACACACTGCCCTCACGTCACGTGCGCTGTCTTCCCATAAGCTCACATGACGTGAGGGTAGTGTATTCCTAATTTAACGCTACCTACGGCGTGACCGGGAATTGAGCAGTTAGCGATATTTTTGAGGGCATACAAGCGTTTCAAATAAGAAAGACACAGCCTAGTTAGCTTAGTTGGTAGTGCGTCTGCCTTGTAAGCGCTAGGCCGCGGGTTCGATTCCCGCCCGGGGCGGATTTATCCTGTACAAGACTTGATGTCAACCTACATGTTAACATGCATGTTCTAAACACACTGGTCCGGATGTTGACTGGATTTACGAGATAGTTTCCCAGATTGTCCTAAACTTTTTGGACACATCAATTAATGGTAACCTCTGAAATTTCGCCAGGTGTCCCCTTCAAGGTCAACATGGTTGCGGGTTCGATTCCCGCCCGGGGCGGATTTTATCCTAAAAGGATAATGTTCGTTCTCGGAAAGGCTGACTTTCTCCTATCCTGACTTCTTTCTCTTTTCGCTTTGGGGAAGATAAGACCTTGGCACTTACAGTTTACAGTTCCCTCTATCAAATCTCTGAAAAAAGAAGAAAAAAAAATCTACTCACCCCTGCACCTCCACACCCGGAGCCCTTCTTCCTCTTCTTGGGCGGGAGGGGGGGCGGCGGCACACTGGTCGTTAGGGGCGCCGTGCCGCCGCTCGGGCTCAAATTCCGCCGCTCCACTTCCACCACAATGGACGCGAATGGACGACTCGCCATTTGTTCCATTTCGACAAATAGTCGCTGCCGGCGTCGGTAGAGGTCGTACTTCTGTTTGATTTTCCACAGAATGGCCGCTACGAGGAGTAGCAGAAGGAAACAGCTGTGAAACAGAGACGGGGTTTCATTTAGAGTGTTCAAAAAAAGACTTGACACCCCAGGAATCTCGAGAACCCTTTAAAATTCGGGAAAACGCTAAAACGAGTATTTCTTCATCTTTAAGGGGAACCTATTTTTAGGGGATCTCAATTTTCCGCAACTATCAGGGGCGGCCCCATGGGGGTCAACTTTAAATTTAAAATCAGGAACTCCGTACTTGTGATACATCATGTCAAAGGTCTTTATAAACGCAGCACTTCGATACAAGTTTGAGCTGTATCCGACAAACAGGGTCGGAGTCATGGCTTATTCAAATTTTCATGTTCCCATATTTTCCTGCCAATAGGGGAAGCACCAAAAATGAGAAATTCATATTGATTGGTGATTTGTGCTTCAAATGGTGGTACACATATTCTATTTTATCCAATATAATTCTATTCTATCCAATATAATTCTGAGGCTGCGAGGGAGCCGGTACAAGGCCAGAAGTTTGAACTTGGAAGATGGAACAGGGGTTCCCTAGTGTGATGTTTTCTGGAGATGTTTCTTTTTTTTATGCACAAATGTTTTTATTAATAAAGTCTACTTATATATACATAAAAAAATTCTATTCTATTCTACTTACGATGAGAATGTAATGAAGAATTGCTGTAGGTTGAGTTTGGGATATTGAGAGAAGCTAATAGATATCCATAGGGGAGCCTTGAAGTCATATACATAGACAAAGAATGTGGTGAGGGTGATATTGTCTTCGACTCCGAATTTGTGTTCAGATTTCAGGAAGCGGGTTTTGAACAGCGTACTGGTACAGTTCTGCCCGGTCACGATCGCTTTCTCTGGACTTGTAGCTGAAATAGAAACAGAAGAGAGTCTGTCTTAAGGTGTGTCTAAGCATATTCGCCTGCAAAACCAAACCTATAAAAATTATGTAGAGTCTATTAAAGGTGTGTCGAAACATAGTCGACCGGCCGTCGATCGACGTAATAGATCTATGTTGTCGAGGCAGTATTGACGGTTTGATGTCGGTCTACGGTTGGTCAGCTATGTGTGGACACACTTTTAGGCGATAATTTCACCCTGTGTTTTGTAAAAGATCAGTAGTTATGTAAAAGATCAGTTGTTAAATTCGAATGTTCAAAGCTCCTAAAAGAGAAGTAGGTATTGAGTCTCTTCTCGCCCATGTGATGAGGAACATGCTAGCTAAGGGATGGGCATGCTACGACACAAACCACACGAGTCTAAGAACGCGTCCACAACGGAAAACCGACCATCGACCCTACCCTAATACCTACCCAAGAGAAAATAAACAAACCATGCTAATGAATAGAAGCGTCCTCAACGGAGCACTGACCATAGTACTGACCCTCGCAGAAAATCAAGAAATTGAGCTGAGTATTTTTCCTGCGATGGTCTCGACAAGGATCCATGGTCTATGGTCGCCTTTGTGGCCGCGCACTAATATAGCAGTTTTATAGCTACGAAATCAGTCCAGTGGTAACGCGCTTAGTCCAGTGGTAACGCGCTTGCTTGCCATGCAGAAGGTCCCGGGTTCGAATCCCACCATCGACAAAAATTTGTACTCGTTTTTAAAATAATAAAATTGATTTTGTAGATGAAAGAAATGAAGAAGAAAATAAAGCAGAGAAAGGAGAGAAGACGAAAAAGTCAAAGCAAAAGAACAGAGTGAGATTGATAGCGAGAGAAAACCAACAAAAGAAGAAAGTTGATTAAAGAAAGGAAGAAAGAAAGAAATAAGGCAAGGTAGAAAAGAGACCAGTGTAAAATTGAATGTATGAGAAGTAATGCAAAATAAAATGTGTAAAAATGGGAGTTCCCATGGGGGAGAAAATCTTTAGTATGACTGGAATTTATTCCATTGATTTTTAGCCCGTCCTTCATTTAATATTACGATAGTAATAATAAAAGGTATAGGGACGGGCTATTGTAATATCTAAAATATTGATCCATACCTTACAACATCAAAAACTAATACACATCAAAAAATATGGAGTTACTTCAATGTCAAATGGAGTTCATTTTGCCCTCTGAGAAAAAAATGCAAGGAAAAATAAAGTCCAAAATCTCTAAGAGGCATACTACGGGATGGGCATGCTACGACACAGACCACATGCGTCCAATGTAGCAATGTTAACATGCATGTTCTAAACACACTGATCCGGATGTTGACTGGATTTACGAGATAGTTTCCCATGTTTACCTCCATCTTGACCTTTGCCTGATGGATCTACAAGACTGGATGTCAACCTACATGTTAACATGCATGTTCTAAACACACTGATCCGGATGTTGACTGGATTTACGAGATAGTTTCCCATGTTTACCTCCATCTTGTCCTTTGCCCGATGGATCGACTAGGCTTACTTTCCGTGTGGAGTTGTTGCCCAATGACACCAGAGCGGAAGCGAGAGCTAAACCCGCTGGAAAATGGGAAAATGCAAAATGATGATTAGTTTAGAATAAAATTGATAATACAGATTTATATCAAAATGAAAATTAAATAATATCTCAAATTCTTTGTGGTAAAGCAGAGCTTCTTCACAACTTTTGTGGATATCACACTAACACAGCAGTACTAAGTGTCTCCAATGCAATCAATTCCCATATTTCAATCATCTTTTTACACTGGTAATGCCGCCATTGGTCGCTACTCGATTAAAGTAGCTCCTCAGTTACCCCTTCATGTGAGTTTACGGAGAACTGCAATATAGGTAACTAGTAATGTTTACCACCACAATATAAAGAGGGGAAACAAGTAAATGACGTCATCATGAGTGATCAGAATTTCATTGCCTCTTTCGGGGATCGAACCCTCGCCTGTACATAAGTGTACTTACCGGATTGGCCGCTAGGTGTGTAAGGGTTGCCCCCTGTTGGAAGTCTAATAAGGAGAGATAGTACAGCCGCCCTGTTACCAGTACAGGGCTCTAGAGCTATTGGACTTGGAGAGTCCTGAAAATAGTAGAATAGAATAGAACAGATTATAGTAGAATAGAATAGATTATAGTCGAATAGAATAGAATTTAAGAGCAAAATATATCTAGGTTTAATAATTATTAATTATTTTTTCTTTTGCCCCTGTAAAATTAACTATTATCATTATAAACACGGTATCCAAAAAGTCCGTCCCTTATACCTTTTTATTACTATTGTAATAATAAAGGAAGGACGGACTAAAAAACGGGACATTCAAATATCTGGAAAAATAATAAACATACAAAAGTCGTGTTTTAGCAGATTGTCCTAAACTTTTTGGACACATCAATTAATGGTAACCTCTGAAATTTCGCCAGGTGTCCCCTTCAAGGTCAACATGGTTGCGGGTTCCCGCCTGGGGCGGATTTTATCCTAAAAGGATAATGTTCGTTTTTGGAAAGGCTGACTTTCTCCTATTCTGACTTCTTTCTCTTTTGGCTTTGGGGAAGATAAGACCTTGGAAATTACAATTTACAGTTCCCTCTATCAAACCTCTGAAAAAAAGAAAAAAAACTCTACTCACCCCTGCACCTCCACACCCGGAGCCCTTCTTCCTCTTCTTGGGCGGGAGGGGGGGCGGCGGCACACTGGTCGTTAGGGGCATAAAATAATAATAATAATAAATAATAATTATAACAATATCAAACTCACCATGACATTTCCCTCCATTGACCGCACTCCCATAGTATCCATTCTGACAGCGCTCGCAGTGCGCGCCCGCCGTCAGGTTTGCGCACGGCAGGCATGTGTTGGTGTTGGGCGCGCACGTGGCATGCCCGTTACACTGGCAGGCCGGGCATGTCGTGAAATACCAGGAGGCGGTCAGGCACTGCTCGGTAGAATACGGGCCTTGATTCCCGCCCGGCATGCAGACACCTGGGGGAGAAGGATTAGGAATGAACTGCGCCGCAGGGGAAATTTTCAAAAAAAGTAAAGTCAAAGAGCCCACACACAAAAAGCCCACTCTGAGGCTTCGATGTAGGGGCAAATGTGCCAAAGGATGGGTTAAGTTTTTACAAATCTACAAATGTCAAAGAGGGAATATTTAATATTTTCAAGAATTTTAATTGTGTTAATCATAAATACTTGTCACAATTACCGTTCCCCGCTGAATACACTACGCTAAAATTTATGACTTGTCTTGGACTCGAACCACCAACCTAAAGATCCATCCGCGCTAACCACTACACCACTGACATTTTAATACTATTTATAGCTTAACAGGAAAAAAGCTGAATAAACAACAGCATCGCAGACGAAATTTCTTGAAATTTTCCGGTCTACAATCTTCAGGCTTATTTATTGGACCAAAATTGGCTTTCACACTGATCGAATATTTTTTATGTATTTTTTTCCAGATTCGAACCCAGGACCCTGACTCACCTAGTCCAGTACCGGAACCGTCATCACACCAGCCACATTCTGGATCATCTCTGCACTCGCCACAACTCTTGTAGTAACTACATGCTGACTTGCCTGTCAACAGAACACAATGTTATGGAATTAGAGGCTAGAAAAGAGAAACTTGAAAATTATGGGACGGAAGTAGGTACCTACTTGAAAATCAGTAAGACCCCTTCAGTCAAATAAAATATGCAATATGCAGAAGGTCTATGAATATGAGGGGGAATGCGCCGCAGGCCCTTTTTCGGAAATAATTGATATTGAATTCGAATGTTTTTAATTTTTGAACGAATGACAAAATCCATGACTTTTCAAGGTATTCTTTGAATTTTCACGATTTTCCATGACTTTTTGGCCGATTTTCAGATTATATAACTTTTACAGGTTTTCCAGGTCGCGTATAAACCCTGCAACTGCTAAGGTAAAGGGACTCTATTCGCTACACCGTTCATACGGACATCGAACCCACATCCTTCAGACTACAAACCCAGCATAACTTACCAGGAAAAGTTCTACACTTGGCTTGCAGCATAGTCCACTCTCTACACTGTGCATTCGGGCATCGAACCCCCAACCTTCAGACTACGATCCCAGCATAACTTACCAGGAAAAGTTCTACACCTGGCTTGCACCGTGGTCCACTCTCTACACTGTGTATACGGGCATCGAACCCCCAACCTTCAGACTACAAACCCAGCACAACTTACCAGGAAAAGTTCTACACCTGGCTTGCACAGTGGTCCACTCTCTACTCTGTGGATACGGGCATCGAACCCACACTACGATCCCAGCATAACTTACCAGGAAAAGTTCTACATCTGGATTGCACCGTGGTCCATTCTCTACACTGTGGATACGGGCATCGATCCCCCAACCTTCTGACTACGATCCCAGCACAACTTACCAGGAAAAGTTCTACATCTGGCTTGCACAGTGGTCCACTCTCTACACTGTGCATACGGGAAAGTCGCTGTGTACGCATTCTTATCTATACACCTTTCTTCATTGTGACACCAAATACATTCCTCATTGGTACAATTCATACAGGAAGTCAACTGAGAACGGAATACGGGCCTTGATTCCCGCCCGGCATGCATACACCTGGGGGGAGAAGGATTAAGAATGAACTGCGCCGCAGGGGAAATTTTCAAAAAAGTAAAGTCAAAGAGTTTTTTTTTTTCAAGAGGTTTGACAGAGGGAGCTGTAACTGCTATGGTCTTATCGTCAAGACATCGAAGAGAGAAGGAAGACAGGATAGGAGAAAGCCAGCCGTTCCGAGAACGAACATTATCCCAGCAGGATAAAATCCGCCCCGGGCGACGCTTACAAGGCAGACGGACTACCAACTAAGCTAACTAGGCTGGCTGATATATGTTTTTGTGTAAAAGTTATAAAAATCAAATCACATATATCATGTTGCGAAGAATCGCTGTAACTTGGATTAGAGCAAGAAATTATCGAATTTGGTACTTACTTATATTGACTAGACTCATCGCTGGTGAGTAGTTTGTAGTCATATCCATGTATATCATAGCAGACTTCACTTGGTATATCCCATATGCATTTGATACCTGGCCGTACACTCAGACAGGATGTCATGCTTTTGAAACTGTTGCAAGATCCGGGCGTATATCTGGAATGATAGATGATAGAATATTACTTAAGTAACTGGTTAAACTAAACTACTTGTTTTTAAAAATAATTACCATATTAGTTTTTTTTTTCTTCTTTTCTAAATTCATAAGTTTAAGTATCTGAAGATTTATTTAGGTTGATAGATTAGAACAAGATAGGTATCCCATTGCTCTTAACTAAAAAAAAAAAAAAAAAAGGAGTACCTAAGTTTATTAATAAAGTCTACTTATATTTGTGGACCTATGAAAAAAATAAAATAAAATAAAATAGGTAAATAAAAATCTTATCATTAAGTACCGTCGGCGAAAACCAACAATTTCTATTCTGTTAAGTGCCCGGGCCAAAACTTTGAAGGAGCATATTTCAATCAGTGGTAATACGCTTGCCTGCTATAATAAGAAGGTTTTGGGTTCGATATCTGGAGGAGACGAAAAGTTTGGACTTGTGTTTCAATTGCAAATATTTCCACGGGTTACTTTCTAGCACTCTAATGTTTGACCAGCACTTCACTCATATTTCTGGACATGGTGGTCTTCACTTGACTGGAGTGGATTACGGACTAGTTATCCCCTATCTAATAGGCGTTAATAAACAAGACTACAGATAAAAGGACAGACGAGTTGATATATTTCGACCACTACTATGACCATCGTCCTTTTATCTGTAGTCTTGTTTATTAACGTCTATTAGATAGGGGACAGTCCGTAATCCACTCCAGTCAAGTGAAGACCATGTCCAGAAATATGTATGATATTGTACTTGACCATTATCTCAAACTAAACAAAATTGTTAAGCCAGCACTTCACTGACATTGTGTCTATCGAGAGACTTACTACAGGATGGATAATGGGCATGCTACGACACAGAACACACGAGTTCTACTTACCAGGTTCTCTTGTCTGGATGATACTTGTAGAAAGAACACGTCGGTGGACATACTATGGGCTCCTGAAAATATAGGGGACATGCTATGAGAACTAGATCTTCAGTGTGACACCAAATACATTCCTCATTGGTACAATTCATTCGCACCCATGAAATATCTTAACCCATTGCTCATTTAGCAAACACCTGAGAGCAGTCTAAAGACGCGTTTCATTCTTATTGGAACTCATCATTTAGACATAGCTAAGGTGCTGGCCAAGATTTCGGAAGTTGTATTTATACTTTCAGAGATGGAAAATTGTGAGAAAACGATAACCTGCGCGCGTTGCGTTTTTGTTTTTTAATGATGTTTCGAGTTGTTTTTTTCTTGTTGATTGTAGAGAGCGCCACACTCACCTCAGTGACTTCCGTGTTGTTGATCACACTCTTACACACCCCAGCATAGCTCCATGTACAGTGAATGAGCTCTCACTAATAAATCCCCAAAACACATAGATATCTACATTATCTAATGAGAGACATACATAGATACTACAGGATGGATAATGGGCATGCTACGACACAGAACACACGAGTTCTACTTACCAGGTTCTCTTGTCTGGATGATACTTGTAGAACTTATTACTAAGGGCAGCACCCGATGAGCTCTCACTAATAAAGCCCCCGAACACATAGATACATTGACTGAGTGGATCATATGCAGCACTGTGACCATAGCCACCTGAGAAATTAAAAATAATATAGAGTTACAAAATGGAGCGGGTTTACGGGGTCGAGCGGGTTTCGAACACAATCAAATGTCTTCTGACAGTTTCATTTGTCCACACCCGGTGGGTTTTTGAGTCAGCTATGTGTGATACATTCCTAGGGTGTATCATGCCCATGATTAATTCACCGGGTATGGAGTTGATATTCGACTACGAGATCCATCCTGCGAGGGGAGGGGAAAAGGACTCAATAGATCAGTTGCGCTTACTTGGGTGATGTTTCAAAGTCATAGAGCAGAAAAAATGAGGACCAACGGAATTTTTGAAAAGTTCACGCAACTTATTGCAGTCAGAAAAATTAATGTTCTTTATTTATTTACACGCTAAGCAGCAAGGCCATGTGTGAATTAATGTTCTTACATAATTTTTACCCAAACATAATGTTCTTAATTGAGCAGTTGTGTTTGGGTAAAAATTATGAATGAAAGATTTATTCCTACGTAAAAATGTTGTGAAAAATCAAAATCTGAGGTCAAACTCCAAGTAACTATAAAAGGTCGAAAATTCAATTTTTATTTGCCATTATACTGAAAAAGTTCAAAGGGTCAGAGGTCAGAGTTTAAGAAATGCGCACAATTAATGTGTTGCCTGCAAGGGAGCTTTGCTCGGGACAGTTGATGTGACGTCATCGCGAACGGGAGTGTATGTCGTGACGTCAGAGTTCAAGATTTACCGTTATTTTTTAAATCGATTTATCTCGGGATCTAAGAGTCGTAGAAGAAAAAGAAAAATGCCGTTGTTCCTCATTTTTTTCTGCTCTTTGACTTTGAAACATCACCCAAGTAAGCGCAACGGTACTGTTCTATTTGTCTCAGAATTTCACTGTGAAGGCTTTTTACCTTTGACAGGATACCCATTGGTGGTGACAATACTCCATTCACGTCGTCCAAAGTAATACTCCTGCACTGTGTTCAGATACCCGTAATCTGGACTATGACCGAATATGACCACCATTCGGATTTGGTTGTTTGATGTGACCAAAGTGGCGGTGTGACCTGCCGACTTGATTGGACCTGGGGAGGAGAAATTTCAACTTGGTTAAAATTGGAATTGGTAATAGCTGGGTCGCGGGTTCGATTCCCACTTAGGGATTTCCACCCAAGACGAACAGCTATATCTTAAATAGATAAGGCTTGTTCTAGTCTGGCTGGGTTGGTTAAACTTGGAATTGGTAATAATAATATAATAGAAGGCAACCACTAGGCGAGGTTAACGCCTTAGGCGTTCTCTACCACCTAACCCTTAGAGCTCTATTATTATGTGGTCAAATTCTCAAAACCAGGGAGAATACCAGCCTGAAATTTCCCTTGCTAAAGAAATAGCAAAGGTTGAGCGCGAAGGGCATCCACTCGCATTTTTTTGTAGCCAAAACCAAATGTCAGCACCAAGTAATCGTAATCACCCTAGGGCTGATTGAGAGGCTGTCGAAAAACGCCCACCCCGTCTGTACACGGGCAAAGGCGAAGAAGAGCAGGTAATAGCTATGTCGCGGGTTCGATTCCCACTTAGGGATTTCCACCCAAGACGAACAGCTATATCTTAAATAGATAAGGCTTGTTCTAGTCTGGCTGGGGAACTTTGACCAGGGAGGATACCAGCCTGAAATTTTCCCTTGCTAAAGAAATAGCAACGGTTGAGCGCGAAGGGCATCCACTCGCTATTTTTTGTAGCCAAAACCAAATGTCAGCACCAAGTAATCGTAATCACCCTAGGGCTGATTGAGAGGTTGACGAAAAACGCCGACCCCGTCTGTACACGGGCAAAGGCGAAGAAGAGGAAGAAGAATGAGATAAGGGTTGTCCTCTTAATGGCTGGCTTTTTTCTATCCTGCCCTCCTTCTCCGTGTGGAGTATAGATTTATCGGATTGATAGATATCAATGATTTAAAAAAAAAAAAAAAAAAAAAGAAAAGTACTTGAAAATCAGTAAGACCCCTTCAGTCAAATAAAATATGCAATATGCAGAAGGTCTATGAATATGAGGGGGAATGCGCCGCAGGCCCTTTTTCGGAAATAATTGATATTGAATTCGAATATTTTTAATTTTCGAACGAATGACAAAATCCATGACTTTTCAAGGTATTCTTTGAATTTTCACGATTTTCCATGACTTTTTGGCCGACTTTTTCCCCATCCGTGGCACAAGCTCCGGCTTTTACGGATGGGTATACCATTTGTTAACAATTTATTTTGATGAGAGAGTTGTTCTGAAAAACCAATAAATGGAAACTTATAAAATAAAATAAAAATAAATACAGGTTTTCCAGTTTTTTCAGGTCGCGTATAAACCCTGCAACTGCTAAGGTAAAGGGACTCTATTCGCTACACCGTTCATACGGACATCGAACCCACATCCTTCAGACTACAAACCCAGCATAACTTACCAGGAAAAGTTCTACACCTGGCTTGCACAGTGGTCCACTCTCTACACTGGGCATACGGAAATGTCGCTGTATACGCATTCTTATCTATACACCTTTCTTCATTGTGACACCAAATACATTCCTCATTGGTACAATTCATACAGGAAGTCAACTGGGAACACGTCGGTGGACATACTATGGGCTCCTGAAAATATAGGGGACATGCTATGAGAACTTTATCTTCATTAAGAAAAAATACCTATAACATACCATACAATTAATAATAATAACCTACCAGTCAATTTCTAGCATTTGAAAAGATTAGGGTCGACTGGATTGGAACACATCACATGCCTTCAGTTACACCCCATTTGTCTAGGTTTTCCTTGCCCTTAGGATCAATTAATTTCAAGAAAACATTTACTGATGAAAATTTGTAATGAAACAATAAGTTTAAAACCAACCAACCAACCAACCAACCAACCAACCAACCAACATATACATACATATCTTCATTATTATATTCAAAGGAAGGAATTTTCACCCATTCACACAAACTTGAAAGGTCACCTTAACCCATTCGCACCCATGAAATATCTTAACCCATTGCTCATTTAGCAAACACCTGAGAGCAGTCTAAGACGCGTTTCGTTCTTATTGGAACTTATCGTTTAGACATAGCTCTAAGGTGCTGGCCAAGATTTCGGAAGTTGTATTTATACTTTCAGAGATGGAAAGTTGTGAGGAAACGATAACCTGCGCGCGTTGCGTTTTTGTTTTTTAATGACGTTTCGAGTTGTTTTTTTGTTGCTGATTGTAGAGAGCGCCACACTCACCTCAGTGACTTCCGTGTTGTTGATCACACTCTTACACACCCCAGCATAGCTCCATGTACAGTGTCAGAAAAAACGAGGAACTAGGGAATTTTTCTTTTCCTTCTACGACTTCTAGATCCCGAGATAAACCGATTTAAAAAAATACCGGTAAATCGTGAACTCTGACGTCACGGCATGGTTGGCCAATTTCAGAGCAAGAAAACCTCGAGTACAAAAAAGACCCCAAGTCAATCAGTTTCTCTGAAAGATGATCATAGCTCTATGTCTACTTTTAGGGAGCCCAAGGGAGTTATACACTTCCAGTTGTCTACAATTCTTTAATATTTTTCGTATGTAGGTACATCTACAATTGAGGTTTTTTGAATAGAACGTGACTATCTGAGTAGCTGATGGTGGATTTCACCAACCTTCTTTCCAGCCTCAAACAGCCTGTTAGCTTATCAGCCCTGTTAAGCCAATACAAATTAAATGGGACTTAACTGGCTGTTAGCTTAACAGGGGTTCTAATGACTGAATAAATATTGGTGAAATCCACCATGAATCTAGATAACTAAGCATCTTTCCCTGTACACAAAAAGCCCATGGCTGAGGTGTAAAGCAACCCTAACCTTGAGGGAAAATGCTGTTCGAAAACATTAAGCTGTTGGTAGAATGGAACAACTTGTTCTAAGCTGACAGTCTAAATAAAACACTACTTATATTTGTAATGTTTTTTTCTTAAGCCAGATACTCATATGGATACCAACCATACAAAACGTAGCTTAACTTTAGTCACCAATCAGGAGCTGATGTATTCAATGAACTAAGCAACGGATTGAAGGGATCACAATATGTTCAATGTACCAGTATCCACTTCATTTGGACCAGTGAAGTTGAGCAACATTGGACATGGTTAATGTTCAGATGGGTGACCACATCTGAGTGATTGCACACTCAGGCTAGGTAAGTAAGGTTAATGTGAGTAGGTTGTCACTTAAATGTCTTTAATGTGAGTAGGTAGGTTGTCACTTAAATGTCTTTAATGTGAGTAGGTAGGTTGTCACTTAAATGTCTTTAATGTGAGTAGGTAGGTTGTCACTTAAGTAAATGTCTTTATTTAATGTGAGTACTTAGGTAGGTTGTCACTTAAATGTCTTTAATGTGAGTAGGTAGGTTGTCACTTAAATGTCTTTAATGTGAGTAGGTAGGTTGTCACTTAATGTACAGTGGGGTGAAGACATGCACGCCTGACAGGAATGGAACTGGGAGCACACCCATTGGTTCGGGTCGGACTTGGAACTCTCGTGGTGCGAGTGGAAACAGTGCTCCGTGCGTGACAAACTGCGAGATCCATCCTGCGAGGGGAGGGGGAAAAAGACTCAATGGAACAGTTGCGCTTACTTGGGTGATGTTTCAAAGTCACAGAGCAGGAAAAATGAGGACCAACGGAATTTTTCTTTTTCTTCTACGACTTCTAGATACCGAGATAAATCGATTTAAAATAATACCGGTAAATCGTGAAGTTTGACGTCACGGCATACGCTCCCGTAGGCGATGACGTCATAATTCATGACTCCCGCTATTGTTTGTGCGCAAGCGTTTCTGCGCATTTTGACATTAAGTCTGACGTCACAACTCTTTGAACTTTTTAATTAAAACGGTTTCTGCGCATTTTGACGTGAAGTCTGACGTCACAACTCTTTGAACTTTTTAATTAGAACGGCAATTGAAAATTGAATTTTCGACCTTTTAAAGTTACTTTTTTGGAGTTTTGACCTCAGATTTGGATTTTTCACGTCTTTTTACGTAGGAATCGACCTTTTATTAATAATATTTTCCCAATTGCAACTCCTCCATTAAAAACACACACCCAATGCTAGGAGGAAGAAGGAAGAAGAAAAAAAAAAAAAAAACCTTTCGCATCACACAAAAAGCCCACTCCGAAGCTTAGGTCCAGAGGCAAACAGCCCTAAAAGGTGGGGTTATTATTTTTAAGCTTCAATGAAGGCATATTCTTTTACATCCATGGCCATCCGAGAACGAAAAAAAAAGTTAGGTCAGAAAATTTCCGCCCTGGCCAGGATTCGAACTCAGCACCTCGCACCTCCATGTTGAGAGTCCACGACATCGTCCTGGTCCTTGTAAGCGCTAGTCCTTGTCCTCCTTGTAGGCACTAGGTCGCGGGTTCGATTCCCGCCCGGGGCGGATTTTCATCCTAAACAGAAAAGCTTCGTTCTCGGAAAGGCTGGCTTCCTGCTATACCGTCTTCCTTCTCTCTTCGCTTTCGGGACGGTAAGACCTCAGCAGTTACAGTTCCCTCGATCAGACCTTTTGAAAAAAAACATACCCTCAGCCCGGGGGTGACCAAACCCAGCTCCTTACCTTACAGTAGGTTTCCTGGTCCGCGCTCACCGCCAGGATACACTGGTTCGACTCCGGGCACCAGCCACAATTAAACGAGGTAGAAGCGCAGGACACACAATCCTGCAGACTAGAACAGAGCTGCGTCTGCGTGAACACAGCAGACCGCGGCCTTTCTGGACATTTTCTGGGAAAACAAAACATTAAAATGAAAATTTTTTGGCCATTAAAAATTGACTTGACAATGGAGCTCTAACCACATAATAACGGATGTAAAAAAAAGTGTTTCACCGCCGTTTTTATTTCGTACCAACAAGATACATTAGATGCTTGTGGTCTGTGTCGTAGCATGCCCATCCCGTAGACACATGTCCCTCATCAGATGAGCGAAGAGACACAGTACTTCTTTTTAGGTGCTGAGTCAATATGACAACACCAGAAAGTAACCTGTTCAAATATTTGTAGACTAGAAAAAAGAGTACAAATTTTTGTCGATGGTGGACATCGAACCTTCCGAAGTTTAATAGAGCATCAATTAAGAGGTACTCTATTAAACTGTTGGTATACTGGCACAACTTGTTCTAAGCTGACTCTCTAAATAAAATACTACCTATACTTCTAAATATATTCAGGGATTGTAATGCGTGTCACAAATACCGTTAACCGTTTAATACACACCGCTGAATTTTATGACTGAACTTTGACTCGAACCACCAACCTCCAGATCCAGAGTCCACCGTGCTAACCACTACACCACTGAGGTTGGTCTATTACACATTTTTAATCTTATTTAATACTCGACAGGAAAAAAAAAAGTTGAATGAACAGTATTGCAGGCGGAATTTGATAAAATGTTTGGTCTACAATCTTCAGGCCATTCATTGGACAGTGGCTATCATAATAATTAGATCTTTTTATTTGATTTTTTAAAAGTTTTGGTCTACAATCTTTAGGACATATAATGGACATTATTGACTTTCACTCTATTTTTTCTTTTTTTTTTTTTTTTTTTTTTTTTTTATTTTAATTTGAAGTGTTTCACCGCCGTTTTTATTTCGTACCAACAAGATACATTAGATGCTTGTGGTCTGTGTCGTAGCATGCCCATCCCGTAGACATATGTCCCTCATCAGAATATCAGATGAGCGAAGAGACACAATACTTCCTTTTTAAGTGCTGAGTCAATACGACAACACCAGAAAGTAACCTGTTCAAATATTTGTAGACTAGAAAAAAGAGTACAAATTTTTGTCGATGGTGGACATCGAACCTTCCGCATGGCAAGCAAGCGCGTTAAAACTGGGCTTATTTCGAAGAAAATTGATATATGTTTTTGTGTAAAAGTTATAAAAATCAAATCAAGGAGCGCGGCAGCGCTCCGCCCCGCCAAGTCAAAAAAGTTTGACCGCGCTACTAGAGATATTATACGCGACAGGGAAAGTAGCCGTTTTCAGGTCATATAATTATATCATGTTGCGAAGAATCGCTGTAACTTGGATTGGAGTAAGAAATTATCGAATTTGGTACTCACTTATATTGACTAGACTCATCGCTGGTGAGTAGTTTGTAGTCATATCCATGTATATCATAGCAGACTTCACTGGGTATATCCCATATGCATTTGATACCTGGCCGTACACTCAGACAAGATGTCATGCTTTTGAAACTGTTGCAAGATCCGGGCGTATATCTGAAATGATAGATGATAGAATATTACTTAAGTAACTGGTTAAACTAAACTATTAGTTTTTAAAAATAATTAGCGAAGAAAATGAACTACTAAACGAAACAAAACTACTAGCCGTTCCGACTTTTGATTGCAAATGTTTCAAATTTATCATCAACGGGTTGATTTCTAAAGTTGTCAGCATCCGAATTTCACACCAGAATAGGCAAAGAAAGCAGGAAACTGTTATTTTTAACTAGCCGATACCTGTGATGCCGATAGAGTTATTAAAGGAATGATTGAAGCCAAAAACACAAGAGGAAGACCACCACTGGACTACATCAAACAAATAATGGAGGATATGAGCGTCACAACCTACTATGATCTCAAGAGGAAGGCAGAAGACAGCAGAAAAAATTTACTAGGGATTTTTTTTTCCTTCTACGACTTCTAGATTCCGAGATAAGCCGATTTAAAAAATACCGATTTAAAATCTTAAACTCTGACACTGACGTCACGGCATGGTTGGCCAATTTCAGAGCAAGAAAACCTCAAGTCCAAAAAAGACCCCAAGTCAATCAGTTTCTCTGAAAGATGATCAAAGCTCTATGACTTATATGACTTTTTTATCTACGGTGGAGTCCAACACATGCAACCGCACATTGGACTCCACTTACACTTAACATATTTTTTTACAAAGTAGGTACGTTTGGCACATTCACTCAGGAAGTTTCGTTTTTGGATCGTGTTTCTGGCACATCCACTAATTTGTAATGCATACCAAGTATTACCATTAGATGTGAATTTGAGACATCCACTAATGTGATAGGTAAAAGAAAAAGATGATTGCCTCATTACAACCGGAGTCCAACACATGCAACCGCACATTGGACTCCACTTACACTTAACATATTTTTTTTACAAAGAAAATTAATGAACATACCATCCTTCATTTTCTTGTTTATATTTGTTTCAATAATTTTCTGCAAATTTATTTGTACAAATAAAATAAAAAAGTATTATTAAAAAAAAAAAAAAATGTCTACTCTCCACTAAGCTTTTAGGGAGCCCAAGGGATAGATTGAAGATTCTGTTACAATTCTTCCTTAGTCATCAAACCCGTCCGTGATTTTTTGTGTTTTCTGTTCAATGTAATCAGATTATATAGGTAGGTATGTTTTTATAGTATTATTTTACGTTTTGTGTGTATTTTTCTGTAACGCTGAAGATGCCTTCACCGGCGAAACTAGTCCATAAAATGAAAATGAAATAAAACCCAGAATATTTTACAAATAGTGAAGAAGTATATGTTTATCATTTCAACCTACCTAGCCCAAGGGAGTTATAGACTTCTAGTTGTCTACCATTCTTCAATATTTTTCGTATGTAGGTACATCTACAATATAAATCTCATAATTACCTGTACGGAAGACAAACTAGCCGAGAACCAATCGTCACACAGTACATCGTATGCCATCAGATCTCTGGAGTAACACTTAGCACCACTGCTGGAGGCCGAATCATTATGGGTATTGCCACCAAACACCAACATTATACCTCCCAACAGTGTGGCAGAGTGGAGGAATCGCGAGTGTGGTGAAGCCATGAGCAGAGTCCTGTGAAAAAAGGTAGATTATGTGATTAATATCTCAATAAAAAAAGTTAAAAATGGCAATAGCTGTAAAAAATAAAATGTGATGTTGTTTTCTGGAGATGTTTCTTTTTTTATGCACAAATGGTTTATTAATAAAGTCTACTTAATATATTTCGACCACTACTATGGCCATCGTTCTTTTATCTGTAGTCTTGTTTATTAACGTCTATTAGATAGGGGACAGTCCGTAATCCACTCCAGTCAAGTGAAGACCATGTCCAGAAATATGTATGATATTGAACTTGACCATTATCTCAAACTAAACAACATTGTTAAGCCAGCACTTCACTGACATTGTGTCTATCGAGAGACATACTACAGGATGGATAATGGGCATGCTACGACACAGAACACACGAGTTCTACTCACCAGGTTCTCTTGTCTGGATGATACTTGTAGAACTTATTACTAAGGGCAGCACCCGATGAGCTCTCACTAATAAATCCCCCGAACACATAGATACATTGACTGAGTGGATCATATGCAGCACTGTGACCATAGCCACCTGAGAAATTAAAAATAATATAGAGGTACAAAATGGAGCGGTTGTATTTGGGTAAAAATTATGAATGAAAGATTTATTCCTACGTAATATGTTGTGAAAAATCAAAATCTGAGGTCAAACTCCAAGTAACTATAAAAGGTCGAAAATTCAATTTTTATTTGCCGTTATACTGAAAAAGTTCAAAGGGTAGTGACGTCAGAGTTTAAGAAATGCGCACAATTAATGTGTTGCCTGCAAGGGAGCTTTGCTCGGGACAGTTGATGTGACGTCATCGCGAACGGGAGTGTATGCCGTGACGTCAGAGTTCAAGATTTACCGTTATTTTTTAAATCGATTTATCGCGGGATCTAAAAGTCGTAGAAGAAAAAGAAAAATGCCGTTGTTCCTCATTTTTTTCTGCTCTTTGACTTAGAAACTTCACCCAAGTAAGCGCAACTGTTCTATTTGTCTTAGAATTTCACTGTGAAGGCTTTTTACCTTTGACAGGATACCCGTTGGTGGTGACAATACTCCATTCACGTCGTCCAAAGTAATACTCCTGCACTGTGTTCAGATACCCGTAATCTGGACTATGACCGAATATATCCTGGACTATCCATATGTTGTTTATAAATGCAAAGGAATTAGCTATTAGGCCGTTTTTCATTGACTATGCATAAATATAGAATAGAATATACCTTGTTTATCCTGCTCTAATGAGACTAAAAAGTCCCTTTACCCCAGCAGTCTAAACAAAGTCTCGTTTATTTTATGGCTTTAATAACATAGTATAACCAAAGTTTAGAACAGTAGACCTTGCTTAATTTAGAAAGGAAAGAAATTTAAAAAGAAAGAAGAAAATATACTGTGTGTACTCACCACACATGCTCGTATTATGAGGACTAGAATGTTGACAGGGTGGTTCAAATTTGCCAAGGTCTTGTTTATTTTATGGGTTTAATATTAATAACACATAGAAGTTTAGACGAACCCAAAAGTTTAGACCTTGCTTAATTTAGAAAGGAAAGAAATTAAAAAAGAAAGAAGAAAATATACTGTGTGTACTCACCACACATGCTCGTATTATGAGGACTAGAATGTTGACAGGGTGGTTCAAATTTGACGGTGATGTTCTCCCAGGTCTTGGCGCTCGTGTCGAAGGCCCACACCTCATTGCACACCTCATGTACCGTGAGGCCGGTCTCAGGGGAGGTCTCGTGTTTGAGGCCCCCGTACATGTAAATCTTGTCTCCGTACAGCACCGATGAATGACCGTACCTGAGAGAAAAAACAATTTATATTTTCATCATAAAACAAAAATGACGCTGCCAAATTCATCAGCTGCAAAACACAGCATAGGGATAAACTAGAGAGAAACAATGAAAATATATTTAATGTACTGCTCTGATACAGAGTTGCCACACGACACAGTAGGTATTTAAAATCAATCAGTTGATATTTTTCTTCTTTTTCTGTAGGTATAGTTTTTCTCTGATATGAGAGACGGTGGGACAATTGGTCAGCAACATAATTGGTCAATGAAATCAAAAAGGGTCAGCCTAGTTAACTTGAAAGATAGATCGTCTGCCTTGTAAGCGCTACATCGCGGGTTCGATCCCCGCCCGAAGCGAACTTTATTCTACAGAGATAGGGTTCGTTCCCGGAACAGCTAGTTCCAAACTTTTCTCTGGACTACCTAAATCTGTTGGTCCCTCAAAAGGACACTCTTAAAATCTTCTGGCACTTACACTCGTATTTATGAACAAGAATGATCGTTCTTAGATCAGTCTCAAGTCAAAATTGACCAATCAAATGCCTTGAGACTATGCTTAGCACGAACTTAAGAGCCAGCATTTTGTTCATAAATATGGGTGTAAGTTTATATTATTAAAATTTTCAAGAGATTTGAGAGAAGGAACTGGAACTGCAAGGTCTTATCGTCCCAAAAGCTAAGGGTCCACACATAATCGACTGGTCATCGATCGATGTCGACTGTCACGTCCACACTGACTCGACAACATAGATTCACCTCGTCGATCGACGGCCGGTTGACTATGTTTGGAGAGATCTTTGGTTACCCCCGCTATCTGATAATGCCCAATACGCCATTGATCCGCGAATGCCAGTGTTCTTACACGTGTACACCGAATGTCAATATTAGTAGATAAACAATAAACAATGTAAATGCTATCACTATTGTAAGTATCGATGTCTCTAGAACACTGATTGAACAAGTCGCTGACC
>NW_007378797.1:35325-49168 GCF_000475195.1 Diaphorina citri
ATTCGAGATAAGAAGAGACAAATTAATTTATGAGATTACGTGAATCTCACCCAGGATAACTGATTTTGATTTCTTAATGATATTACGTGCAGAAATTTCATGCCATGGGTGGGATTGAACCCACGCCTTCTTGCTATTACCTGGCAAATACGGTACGACAGAAACAAATGACGAGTTGCCTTTTAGCCTCATAAAAATGTAGCAAAAAAATCTGGTGTGAACATCACATCACGACTTTCTATTACATTTGTGGAATACGTATTAAAAAAAAAATATGTGAAAATTTTTCTGAGTCCCAAGCCGCCTATATGGCGGCCGATTTTTGGTGGAAAATTTTCTATCCTAAAATGCTCCCCGTGTAATAAGGGATCATTTAAAAGTGTCCAAAAATTGAACTTCTTTTTTTACTTTCTTTTTTTTTTAATATTTTTCTAAGTCCAAGAATCTGCCGCCGATGGCGGCCAATTTTTGGTCGAAAATTTTATATCTTAAAATACTCCCCATGTAATAAGGAACCATTTGAAAGTTTTTGTTTTTTTTTTTTTCGAAGTTCGAAGCAACATTGACTTTGGTTGATATTCCAAGATTTTAATCACAAATACCTCGGAAATTTGAAACAAAAGAGTTTCATATTCCAATAAATTATACCTTATGTGTGACTATGAAGAGTATGAAGCTAGATATTGGACCTACAGCTCAAACTTACTGAATTAAATTCTTTACTTCTTTCTTCCAATTAGTCAGCTCCCATGGCGTAGTGGTCACTGCGCTCGCCTTGCACGCGGGAGACCCGGGTTCGATTCCCGGCGGGGTCAAGAAATTTGTATCATGCAAATGATTGATACCGTGACTGGCTGTTGCGGGGCCCACTCAGCCTCGTGAGGAAAATGAGTAGCTATGTAATATAATGCGCATAGCGACCGGTGCCAGCATGGTAGGTAAACATTGGTTGTTAGGATTATTGAGATATTGGGAAAATCCTACAATGCTGCAGTGAGCACCAAAGTTGTGACATAATAACACAAAGAAATTGCATTTACATTTACATATGGATACCAACCATACAAAACGTTGCTTAACTTTAGTCACCAATCAGGAGCTGGTGTATTCAATGAACCAAGCAACAGATTGAAGGGATTAATTTTATTTAATTTTAAGTTAATTTAATTTAATCAATAGATCAGTTGCGCTTACTTGTGTGATGTTTCAAAGTCATAGAGCAGGAAAAATGAGGACCAACGGAATTTTTCTTTTATTCTACGACTTCTATATAGCGAGATAAATCGATTTAAATAATACCGATAAATCGTAAAGTTTGACGTCACGACATATGCTCCCGTAGGCGATGACGTCATAACTCATCAAGCTTTCATCATACAAATCACAGCAAAATTTCAAGGTAGGGAAAAAATAAAAAGTTCTAGGTTAAAATTTCTAGATCTGTTATTGTCTCAGACATCTTCAATGCCATCATGAGATTTTCGTAATGAAAATCTTCCGGTGGAAACCGCGAAAGATTTAAAATCTGTTTTTTCATCATCGACAACACA
The DNA here is from genome assembly GCF_000475195.1 of Diaphorina citri. Lineage (NCBI taxonomy): Eukaryota > Metazoa > Arthropoda > Insecta > Hemiptera > Psyllidae > Diaphorina > Diaphorina citri. Next base: position 36,876 of record NW_007378797.1, read on the forward strand.
AAATTTTTTCATGTATCTTCCATTGTTTGTAGTACATATCAAAATCACTTCTAAATCTTATAATAATGAAATAATGAGTAACACTCCTAAATTTAAACTTGTCATTTCAATCAGATTCAAAAGAGTTCCTCAATAGACAATTCAGAAGAACGAAAGTTATTTGAAATATTGGAAACATCATTCAGATATGACAATTATTTAATTTTGTCCAAACCGAGTATTAAGATTATTATTCTCAAATTATTGAAATCAACGTCCTAAAAAAAGTTACAACATAGGTAATATTATTAAAAAAAAAAAAAAAAAAAAAAAAAAAAAAAGATCTACAAAATACCGGTAAATCGTGAAGTTTGACGTCACGGCATACACTCCCGTAGGCGATGACGTCATAATTCATGACTCCCGATTTAGCTCCTTAAAAGGATTCTCTGCCATCTAACTATTAAATGGCAGTAACTATCACATATAACTCTAGTATTGTCAAATTTTCTCTCCCTCTCCTTCTCCCTCCCTCTCCTTCTCCTTTCTCTTCTCTCCTCTCTCTTTGTCTGTCTCAAAAAAAAAGGATACGAACTCGCACGTTCCCGCTTACCAGGCGAACGTCTTATACTACCGTCTTAATTAATACTCCCCCATCTCCCCCACAGGTCTACTCTCTAGAGAAAGCGCGTATCGAGATGGAAAGCTCCATTCAGGCGCGCAAAGCTGAAATCGACTCCGCCAAGTCCGTCCTTCTTGCTCGGAAACGAACGCTGCAAGAAATTCGCTCCAACCTGAAACGAAGCCTCGACCATTTGACTGTGAGGATTGAGCAACTGAAAAACCGCTACGACGTTATTGTGTATAATATACAGGGGCAAGTGTACACATGTGTGTCGTTCACCATACAGAATATACAGGACAAGCATGTGTTACTAGAACAAGGTAAGGGGTGCACTCAGACTCGTGAGGACAGTTATTCATGGCCCACCACCCCTTTAATCATAAAGTGTCTAGGACAGGGTTGTCCAACCTTAGGGCACCCGAGGGCCGCAAGAGACCAAGGTAGAGAGTTGGCGGGCCGCAAAAGTCTAGGACATAATGGGATTTTCTAGCTCATCGAATGAAGGACATGCTACAGAATGGGCGTTCTTGGACACATCACAAGCATCAAACAGTTGTTTCATCTCTAGAAAATAAAAAGAGTTTCATATTACTTATTTTTTTCTAGCCCTAAGCCGCGTACAAATTAGAATTTAAAATGCTGATATTTATGTCACTTTCTGATCCACTTGATCTTCATCTCTGTTTAAAATGTCCAGGCAATCAATTGGAATCTGACATTCTGAAAGCCGAGAAAGAGATCATCGCTCTGGAGAACACAGTTCAAGTTGTCAACACGAGTAACATATCGTACAAGTCAGCCGTGTTTCAAGTCGAGGAGCAGAATTCGGACTTGGAAATGGACCTCAGCAAACATTTGGACCAGGTTCGTTTACAGCTACCGCTAAAAACATGCTGTTGTCTCTTACATGCTGTTGTCTCTTTTAGGTACACTGAAATTGGTCATAACTCGAAATTCCCTCCGACTTTCAATAAGTTAAACTTCCATTTCATTGCCTTTTTACATCTTCGACTGGCGAAAAATCGTTGAGAATTAAGGATTAATTTTTGACTGACATCTCCTTCCGGTTTTTATACAAATCATCCAAGTTGTACAAAACACCTAAGTTCTGATTGTTATCGAGATATAAATTATCGTTTTAATTGCTCTTTTTGATAAATATCCAACGGATAAAGCGAGGGTGGAAGTGCAAGGTTTGAAATCACCTATGATCTATGTAGGTACTCGTGTATCTTCAATTGTTTTTCTAGGATCTATGATTCTAAGATGAGCTTGAGTATCCTTCCTTTTTAATTGTGCCGTAATTACTTTTGAAGGAAGTAGTAATTAACTTACGGATTACTAGGCTAGGTCAAAGTCACAGGTATTAGCTCATATCCCTTTTGAAGAAGAAAAAAGCCATTTATTACTTTTTTCTTTTACAAAAATGTCTTTCTGATTTCACGTCTTTTACAAATGTCCACTTCGAAATGACGTTTCTAAATTTTCATGTCGCCTCCTATCCCTTTTGAAGAAGAAAAAAGCCATTTATTACTTTTTCTCTTTTACAAAAATGTCTTTCTGATTTCACGTCTTTTACAAATGTCCACTTCGAAATGACGTTTCTAAATTTTCATGTCGCCTTTGGGAATCGAATCCAAGCCCCCCGGATTGTAAGTTTAAAGTTCTGTGGTATATGGCCCATGAAAAAGAGATTTTCCCACTTTTTTTTAAAGGAAAATATTTCTGATTTCTTCAGAATTGTTGGAGGGTATGCTGGATCCTGCTCAGGATATGGCGTTTCGCCCTTCTATTGCACCATTCCAGTCCGCCCAACCCGCTAAAACCTTCCCGCTCTTTTATGTTGTTTTTCCTGAAAAACGGTGGTCGAATCCAAGCCCCCCGGATTGTAAGTTTAAAGTTCTGCGGTGTATGGTCCATGAAAAAGAGATTTTCCCACTTTTTTAAAGGAAAATATTTCTGATTTCTTCAGAATTGTTGGAGGGTATGCTGGAGTCTCGGCTCAGGATATGACGTTTCGCCCTTCTATTGCACCATTCCAGTCCGCCCAACCCGCTAAAACCTTCCCGCTCTTTTATGTTGTTTTTCCTGAAAAACGGTGACATTTCTTCAGGACAAATTACTTCGACAACAACTACCCCTGTATATTTGGGAAACCAAACCCTCACGCCCTTACCAAAGCCCCTTATTCGGGCACATTTAGCGCTTTTTCTGAAACTCAGAAATAAACACTTTATTCCCAAGTGCATTCACTCGCTATTTCGCTAAAGATTCATATCAGGAATATCCTGAACATGAAAGATAGCTTGGTTCAGTCACTTCTTTGTATATTTGGGAAACCAAACCCTCACACCCTTACCCAAGGCCCCTTATTCGGGCACATTTAGCGCTTTTTCTGCAACTCAGAAACAAACACTTGATTCCCAAGTGCATTCACTCGCTATTTCGCTAAAGATTCATATCAGGAATATCCTGAACATGAAAGATAGCTTGGTTCATGACAGAAGGGGAAATGTTAGGAGACGAGTTGAATTTTCAAATAGCTCAAGATCAAACTTAAAGTGACGTTAACTCCATTAAAGAAAAAAACCTTTTTTTAAAGAGGTTTGACAGAGGGAACTGTAACTGCTATGGTCTTATCGTCCCGAAATCGAAGAGAAAAGGAAGACAAACAGACAACGGCAGAAGGGGGAATGTTAGGAGACGAGTTGAATTTTCAAATAGCTCAAGATCAAACTTAAAGTGACGTTAACTCCATTTAAAAAAGGAATTTTATACTCATTTATTTGAGATTTTGACTACATAATAATGGAGCTCTAAGGGTTAGGTGGTAGAGAACGCCTCCGGCGTTAACCTCGCCTAGTGGTTACCTTCCACTCAAGAGTCCAATTTATGTAAAATACATGAAACATGTTAAATAAATAACATCCTGAATTACATTATCGACCTTTGTACTAGGTTTTAATCTTTCTGTTTTATGAACTTATCCAATCAAAATAATTATTCCATGTATTATCCTCCTCCTATTAACCCGTAAGAGCCAAACCTTTTCGTGTTTAACCTAATCCCATAATAACACTGGTCACTGCTGATTGCTCAAATTGTCAAAGCTCCTTTTTGTGTTTAACCTACCCCAATAATAACACTTGTCCCTGTTTATTTGAGACAGCTCACTTTTGTAGCAATTTTCCATTGACGTGACTTCTGAAAAAGTACCAAATCTTATATTATAAAAACAAGATCCATTCACATTTCATAGTACGGAATTGATTAAATTACTTACTTTACATGATTAGTTAATATTATCTGGGTAATTGTGTGCTCATGGCTTTCCCCTAACCCCCACTTCTTTCTTTTTCCATCAGAAATGTTGTGTGTACCTGTGTCAAAAAGCCCTTAAGTGAACACCAATAGTATGATAGAATGTTCACTTTACACTAACTCGTGACTGTACATAATATACCCACATATTGCACACCATACTATTATTGACAGATTAGAATGGCCGGCTTAATTATGGTGGGGTGGAAAGAATGGGGGAGGGGGGGACACACACAAAACCCGACATTAAAGTTTCGGGTTTTCTCTTTCTCTTCTTGATGGATTTATAATATAAGGAATTTCGCTTTCCAAAGGAATTTCTGGGAAGAACGTAGGTACAGGATACCTGAGGCTCAATGCAGGATATAAACCGAGTAAATGGGGGATATTTTGGCTTTGGGTTTCTTTTAGTTAACCCTTAAGAGCCGAACTTTTTTTTTTTTTTGAAATTTAACCCCTCCTAACTCCGGATCGGTACGGAGTAAATATGTCAAATAATATTGAAAATAGTAGGAAATTTTGTTTTCTAACTAATAGATAAATCCCCCATAGACTCTAATGTAGAGCGGCTGAGATATTAGCGAAAAAGAAAGAAGGGTTTGGTCAAGTATGGTGTGAATGTATATGGTGGTGTAAATATTTCAACGGGTTACTTTATGGTGTTCTCGTGTTGACCCAGCACCTAAATGGGAAGTATTGTGTCTCTTCTCGCCCATCTGATGAGAGGCATACTACGACACAGGCCTACGAATCGAGTGTTCTGTTTCAAAGTTCTGACTGTGAACCTGAATATTCTTCATTCATTTCAGGTCGGTCCTGGGGCGATTCACAAGTGCACGAACAGTAACACTTTGGTGTGGATTTTTTTCGAGCGATTTTCTTTGAGAGTGTTAATGCATCCGAGTTTTTACCACAGTGATTTTTCCCATTTTCAATAATTTCACAAGTTTTTGAGTGAGCAACACACCGGTTTTTGAAAACGTCTATTTTTTTACGAAATTTTCGTGATATTTCTTGTCACATTTTATATATTTATTTTAACAAGCGACTTCGAAAGTTACCTGTCGGGCGCGTAGTTAAATTTTCAAAGCTGAAGAGACCCGGCAATTATTCCAAACTCATAATCGTCTTTCCATTTATCAGTTGAGGAAAGAACTATAAAGTAAACCAAAAAAAACTGTAACAGAGATTTTATAGTCCCAAAATCGAAGAAAAAAGGAGGACAAGATGGGAGAAAGCCAGCCTTTCCGAGGACGAACCTTATCTGTTTAGAGTTTAGGATGAAGTTTGTTCCGGGTGGAGATCGAACCCGCGACTTAGCGCTTACAACTTAGCTTGGTTGGTAGCGCGTCTGCCTTATAAGCGCTTGGCCGCGGTTTAGATTCCCGCCCGGGGGCGGATTTTATCCTGAACGGATAAAGTTCGTTCTCGGAACGACTGGCTTTCTCCTATCGTGTCTTTTTTCTCTCTTCGATTTCGGGACAAGAAGACCTTAGCAGTTACAGTTCCCTCTATCAAACCTCTTTAAAAAAAAACTCGTTTGTTACAACCTGTAGGTACCTCCGAAAGATTTACCGCAAACAGTCAAACCACAATGGGTATTTCTTTCACACTTGGGTGTTCTCATGCCAATCTCAGCAAATATGTGGTAATTAGCACCTTCCCAGTTTGGAGAAATGAGAAATGCGAAGCTTGAGATCCGGGGGATTCTATGCGAGGTCAATGCCCTTCCTGCGGCTACCAGTCGACTTTGAACGAAAGTTGATGACAACCTTTTACGTAGGAATCGACCATTTATTTATAATTTTTACCCATTTGCAACTGCTCCATTTATTGTACATATTGTATTGTTAATTAAATTAAATGTTAAAGGGATGACAATATGTTCAATGTACCAATAGGTAGGTTGTCACTTAAAAGTCTTTAATGTGAGTAGGTAGGTTGTCACTTAAATGTCTTTAATGTGAGTAGGTAGGTTGTCACTTAAATGTCTTTAATCTTTGCCAATTATATAGTGACACCAAACACCTTATTGGAGGAGAAAAAAGAAACTCACCCTTGTACTTGTCCATGCACTCACAACGATGAAACTCATGCTTGCACACCCCATTCGAGTAGCTGCAATTGTTCGGACAAATGGGGACATCACATGCCTCGCCCGTGTACATGGCATCACATGTACACACACCCTCTATACACACACCTTGGCCAGAGCATGGCTTGTCCGATTTACTGCTCGGGCAGGAATTAACACTGTGGAGGAAAAAAATTGCTGACTGAGGGCTGGTGAAAAAGACTGACCCTGTCTGAACACAGGGAAAGGAGAAGTTTACTTGTTTATTTTTGATTATTGTTTATTCTTTTTATTTTATATTTGTAAATTTTACTCCAATAAATGAATGACCTTGAGTAGCTGCAATTGTTCGGACAAATTGGGACATCACATGCCTCGCCCGTGTACATGGCATCACATGTACACACTCCCTCTATACACACACCTTGGCCAGAGCATGGCTTGTCCGATTTATTGCTCGGGCAAGAATTAACACTGTGGAGGAAAAAAAAAAAAAATGGTTTACTAGAGCTCAATCATGCTAGGGCTGATTGAGGGCTGGTGAAAAAGACTGACCCTGTCTGAACACAGGAAAAGGAGAAGTTTACTTGTTTATTTTTGATTATTGTTTATTCTTTTTATTTTATATTTGTAAATTTTACTCCAATAAATGAATGACCTGCCTCGGATTTGGATTTTTCCCAACTTTTTACATAGGAATTGACCATTCATTTATAATTTTTACCCATTTGCAACTGCTCCATTGAACTTGCACGAAAAAAAAGGGCCCAGAGTACCGGTACTAATCAAGCACAAATCATACAAACCATTTTCCGAGTGCTAAATATGTTCACCAAATTTCATCGAAATCGGACGAACCGTGAGGGATTTCTGGTTAACCTTATGTAGTAGTGTAGTTAAAAAATATCTTTTTTTTTTTTCGAATTAGGCGCTTTAACACTTAAGTAAGGTCGTTTGCGCCGGTTTCCGGTTAACTAAAAGACCATCTTTGAAACCGTAACCCACCCGAATATTAGTGTAAACGAAAGATGATCATTCTATGCTTCACATGTGCAACACCAGTTCGTTAAGTTAATATGTTCCGAGATGGGGAAACGCGAGGTCAGGGAAATTGTACTAGTCACTCTTGATCCTCCCTCCTTCTTTAAACTATTTGAATGGGGACCACACGGATCTTTGAGTTTAAACATAATATACCTAACTACTGACTCCTTACTTACTGACAGTATGAACAAGGTACTACTACTAAAGCCGTAGTTTATCATCGGACTTTTTTACTTTCCAACTTTCCATTATTTTAATTATTATTGAACATGGTTCAACCAAAGAGATTCCGCTTTGGACATCCATCCACTTTTGCTGCCATAGGCCACTTATGTATTTTCAACATTTATCCGAAAGAGGGCATCTGAGTAAAAATTTGCCATTTTTTGACGAAAAAATTCCAAGAATTAAAGAAGTTCGTCTCATGTTAAGGGAGATGTTTTCATACATGGGTTTCTTATTGTGGGTGTAAACACCATGAAATATGCTTTAGCAGTCAGGGCGTTGAAGTTGAATTTTTACATCTCCTTGGGGGAAAAAAGTCCGATAATAAAATACGACTTAAATGAATAAAATTACTATTCCAACTTCTGGGAAGAAGAAATGCCGTCACTTACCGTCACTCCGGCGTTTGACGGTCCACACAGCGTTGGGATTGGACGGCAACTCAGACACCGCCATCTCCGACACCTCCAGACCGTGCCGTAGTACGCGCACAGTGGACCGAGGACCGCGTCCACACGCCATGTACAGCTGGGGGGTGTCTTCCTTGGCTGAAAAAAAGAAACGTCCACACTGATCATTTCATTCGATTTTAAGAAAGAGGGCGATAGGACTTTGCTGTTAAAATTCCTTCAATTGTATAAATAAAAGTCTCTCTTAGTAGGCACAATGGAGAACCAAGCCTAGTACTGACCCAAGAGAAAATAAACAAACCATACTAATGAATAGAAGTGTCCTCAACGGAGGCTTGTACATAGTACTGATCCTCGCAGAAAATCAAGAAATGGAACCGAGTACTTTTTTCTGCGATGGCCTCGGCAAGGGTCAATGTTAAATGGTCACCGTCGTGGCCGTGCAAGTTAGGTTGAAAAAAAAAAAAAAATGTGGACTCAAGGGACTTTCTGCCCATTTTTAAAAATTTGGACCGATCGCAGTACATTCTCATTACAGTAATTACTTTTGAATAGGTTCCCTACTTATACAAATAAATATTAGTGATAGAAAGTAAGATAGTGATGTCCAGGATCCTACAGATCACTCAACTGACTTAAACTACGATAATAATTCCTCTGTCTCCTCACATTCGGCACTTCAAAGGTCACTAGGAGATGGACAACATTAAAGTTCCTTATAGTGGGAAATAGTTTCCTGTAGCCCCGATATTGTTAATTATAACTGGAACTCGTGTGTCCACTGGATAGACACCAAGCGTGGCGGAAGGGCGAACAATTACACTGATTGTTTGCAACATTTGTAAACGTCCACTTACTTGAAATAAAAATTCTTAGGTTATTTTGCTCTGAATTTATATCAACAATCAAACTTAAGAGTGAGTCCACTTTGATCAGAATCTTAAAAGTTATAATCACTCAAATATCAGGTGAAACACGGACTAAGATTGAAATCACATCATGTCAAAAGTGGACTTAAAAATAATCAACTTGTCCTTCTCAATTTGCGCGAAAAAGAGTACATCCTACAAATTAAAATTGAAAACAAAACGAAACTTTGACGAGGCTTAAAAATAACCCTACATTGAATTAAAATTTCTTTTTACCTCCAAAAAATAAATCTTTAGCCGTGATTTGTCAGGTGCAAAGAGTTTCAAAATTACACTGATTGTTTGCAACATTTGTAAACGTCCACTTACTTGAAATAAAAATTCTTAGGTTATTTTGCTCTGAATTTATATCAACAATCAAACTTAAGAGTGAGTCCACTTTGATCAGAATCTTAAAAGTTATAATCACTCAAATATCAGGTGAAACACGGACTAAGATTGAAATCACATCATGTCAAAAGTGGACTTAAAAATAATCAACTTTTCCTTCTCAACTTGCGCGAAAAAGAGTACATCCTACAAATTAAAATTGAAAACAAAACGAAACTTTGACGAGGCTTAAAAATAACCAAAATAACCCTACATTGAATTAAAATTTCTTTTTACCTCCAAAAAATAAATCTTTAGCCGTGATTTGTCAGGTGCAAAGAGTTTCAAATCACATTGATTCTGATCGACTGGGGTTTGCAAACAAATAAGCTTTCATCATACAAATCACCGCTAAATTTCAAGGTACACAGGTAAAGAGTTAAATGGTAAAAATTCAAGATTTGTTACTGTCTCAGACATCTTCAATGCCATCATGAGATTTTCGTGATGAAAATCTTCCGGTGGAAACCGCGAAAGATTTAAAATCTGTTTTTTCTTGTCTCAGACATCTTCAATGCCATCATGAGATTTTCGTGATGAAAATCTTCCGGTGGAAACCGCGAAAGATTTAAAATCTGTTTTCGTAACTTTTTGATTTTTGACGCGGATATTTTGGCAATAGTGTGATTCGCGAAAAATTTCGCGAAGTCCCCGAACTGGGTGCCAACTTTGGATTTTTATTTAAGCATAAATTCTGGGACACCCTGTATGGTGAGAACCCCCTCCAGTCACAATTAAATAAAAATTCCAATTCCCACCTTTTTCTACTCAGCTTTTTTTATTATTAATGTACCTATGCATTTGTAGAGGTATATGATCTTTTCTCTATTTACTGGATGGCGCAGCAGAAAGGGGGGCGTTTTCCAGTGATTGCTAAAAGGCGCCTTCCAAATGAGAGAGCGAGAGAGAGAGAGAGAGTTCTGAGAACGATTATTATCAGCGATAAAGTTCGCCAAGGGTGGTAATCGAACATGCGACCTAGCGCTTAGGTTCCAAGAATTCGTTGCTATCTTCGGTGACTTTGGACATTTTACTTCACTCTGGTCTAACGCATTTTAAATTTTAAGAAACCCTAGAATTCCTGGGTATGACCTTTCTCCCCCCCCCCTGAGAACCCCCTCCAGTCACAATTAAATAAAAATTCCAATTCCCACCTTTTTCTACTCAGCTTTTTTTTTTTTATTATTAATGTACCTATGCATTTGTAGAGGTATATGATCTTTTCTCTATTTACTGGATGGCGTAGCAGAAAGAGGGCGTTTTCCAGTGATTCCTAAAACGCGCCTCCCAAATGAGAGAGAGAGAGAGAGAGAGAACGATTATTATCAGCGATAAAGTTCGCCAAGGGTGGTAATCGAACGTGCGAACTAGCGCTTAGTAGGTTCCAAGAATTCGTTCCTATCATCGGTGACTTTGGACATTTTACTTTACTCTGGTCTAACGCATTTTAAAATTTTAAGAAACCCTAGAATTCCTGGGTATGACCTTTCTCCCCCCCCCCCCTTCATTTTTATTAATGTACATATGCATTTGTAGAGGTATATGATCTTTTCTCTATTTACTGGATGGCGCAGCAGAAAGGGGGGCGTTTTCCAGTGATTCCTAAAACGCGCCTTCCAAAAGAGAGAGAGAGAGAGAGAGCGAGAGAGAGAGAAAGTTCTGAGAACGATTATTATCAGCGACGATAAAGTTCGCCAAGGGTGGTAATCGAACGTGCGACCTAGCGCTTAGTAGGTTCCAAGAAATCGTTCCTATCTTCGGTGACTTTGGACATTTTACTTTACTCTGGTCTAACGCATTTTAAATTTTAAGAAACCCTAGAATTCCTGGGTATGACCTTTCTCCCCCCCCCTTCATTTTTCATTTTATTATTATTATTATTATTATTATTATTATTTAAATAAAATAATAATAAACCTACATATTAATGTACAAAATATACATATATATATTGTTATTATAGTGATAATTGATAAATAACATGACATATAATGTACATAATTATGTTTGTATTTTATGTCCTATTCTTGTTTTTGGAACTTGGGGGAAATTGTTTTATAATTAGTTTCAAAAGTGGTGGTGGTATGTGTTGTGTTTAATAAATGTCATCTCTACCCATCTACCTACATTGATACCAACCTTCCTATCCATCTAACTACCTACCTCCGTACCTATCCTATACCGCAGCATCCACAATGATGGTTTCACGTCAAATTATGGTTGGAGTCAAAAGTTTGAAAATTTGGAAATAGACAGATATGCAAGAAGTTATAGGTAGGTACATACATAATTACATATTCATATTTATTTTCATAATTATTATTGGTTAGCCTCGTTAGCTTGGTTGATAAGCGCTTCTGCCTTGTAAGAGCCGCGGGTTCGACTCCCGCCCGCTCTTCGATTTCAGGACAACAAGACCTCCGTTCTTACAGGGGGGGGGAGCATCAAAACCAAAGATCCAATTAAAAAAAAAAAAAAACTTACCCTTATCAAACCTCTTAAAAAATGCTTCCTCTCCCCATAAAAAAAAAAAAAAACTTACCTCTATCAAACCTCTTAAAAAATGCTTCCTCTCTCCACTAACTTTTACCCAACTTATACTTATTTTATACTTATAACTTTTCCATCTGAGTCCTCGTTCTCTCTTCTACAAACGTCAAATTCCCACATCACTTTGAACTTTACCTCCTCCTTCTTCTCCTCCTCCCCTTCCAACTTCTCTTCCTCCTTCTCCTCTTCTTCTTTCTCCTCCTTCATCTCCTATTTCACCCTTGTCATATTCCGACGTCAATATTGCAATAAATTAAGGTCAGACAGACAGAGAGAGAAAGAGAGAAGAGAGAGAGAAAAAAAGAGAGAAGAGAGAGAGAGAGAAGAGGAGAAAGATATAAAAACAGAGAAAGAGGAAGAGAGATAACTAGAGGGAGAAAGAGAGAGAGAGAGAGATACCTATAGAGAGTGATCTTACACAGCAGAGACCTATTCAAAGTACATCAGCTCGCCTTTCAAAATGAAAATTTCTAAATTTTGGTGCTTCCCCCTAGACAAGAAAAAAAAGGTGCTTAGAAAAAAAAATTTTTCCCCTATACAAGAAAAAAAATCCCCATTAAATATTCAAAAGCACAGCACATCACGTTCGAGAGGGAACCTGTACATTGCTGAAACTTTACAACCACAGCACAGAATACAGCAAAGTGAGCAAAGGTCATTTTCCACTTTTCCAGTCGCGTGGCGTGAGATTTCAAAAGGGGAAGCTACTCGTATATACCCATTATAGGTATGTATTATCCTGGTAGAATAATCAATGTATCCTTCAT
>NW_007378797.1:49612-61447 GCF_000475195.1 Diaphorina citri
GGTACGATTTCCTCTATAAAAAATAATAATAATAAAAAAAAAGTTTCATTTTAACAAACTGGCTGCTAAAAGGTCTTATCGTCCCGGAAGCGAAGAGGAAGACAGGATAGGAGAAAGACGGCCGTTCCGAGAACGAACATTATCCCATCAGGATAAAATCCGGCCCGGGCGGGAATGGAACCCGCAACCTAGCGCTTACAGGGCAGACGCGCTAACTTCCAAGCTAACTAGAGGCTTGCTACATTTAGGAGAAATAAATTTTGTTCTCTCTTCGTTCATTCAATCACTTAAGTAGCTAATTAAGGACGCGTTAAAATACTTGAACTTTTGGAGGAAAAAGAGAAAAAGGAGGAGGAGGAGGAAGAGGAGGAGGAGGAGGAGTGATAGGAGAGGAAGTAGGAGGAGAAGAAGGGATGAGGAAAGAGTAAAAGAAGAAAGAAAGAGGAGAAAGAGATGGAGGGGGAAAAGAAGGAGAAAGAGAAAGAAGAGGAGGGTGAGCGAGAAAAAGTTCGTAGGCGGCCAATAATAAATAAATAAATAAAATAAAAATACATAGTTCGGTACCAAAATAGAATGAGAGGGGGTAGAAAAAGCAACCATTACGATTTTTTTAGGGAAAAATTTCTCTCTCTCTCACTCCCTCTCTTTTCCTCTCCTTTCGCTCTCTCTTTCTCTCTCCCGCTCTCAGTCTGTTTTATGTCCTTTCCTGTCTGTCCCTCTTCATCTCTCTCTTTTTCTCACTCGCTTTTCTCCCTATCTCCCTCTCGCTTCCCTTCTCTATTTTCTTCCTGTCTCTCTCTCTCTCTCGCTTCCCTTCTCTATTTCCTTCCTCTCTTTCTTTCTTTCTCTCTCTCTCTTGTGTCCTCATTAAAAATTCAAAACTTAAAGTATGATGTAAAACTTACGTGAGGAGACGAAGAGAGAGAGAGAGAAAGAGAGAGAGAGAGAGAGGAGAAAGTGGAGCAGTGTAAGGACTAGGTGAGAGGAAAGGGGCTAACTTTTTTTTTTTAAGTTACTTTTTGGGAATTGGTAAAAAAATTGGTAAATGTAGGTAATAGAAAGTCGTTTGATATTCACACCAGTTTTTTTTCTCATAAAGCGTGGCGTCACGTAAACATGGCGAAAGTTTAGCTTTTTTACCTCTCTCTCTCCCTCTCACTCTCCTTCTCTCTCCCCCCTCTATCTCGCTCTCTCACTCTCCTTCTCTCTCCCCTCTATCTATCTTGCTCTCTCTCTCTCCCCTCTATCTCTCTCTCTCTCTCTCTCTCTCTCTCGTGATATTTCTTTCGTGATATTTCGTTATACAGGTTTGCTATGGACAGAGAGAGAGAAAGAGGGAGAGAGCGGAGGAGAGAGAGAGAGATATTACCCTGCATAGCAGAAGATTCTTCGAATAATGTTTTCCGCGTACCTATATTCCCTTCTCTCTCCAACCAGTCAGGTAGGTAACCTATATTTTTGGCTAGGTATCCCTCGAATTGAGGTCCTTTCCTTCTTCTTCTTCTTCTTCTTTTCGAACTTTTTTTTTTTTTTACTTTCTATTATTTATTTTTTTTTTTTTTTTAAATTCTTATAAATTTGGCAATCCCTGTATCGGCCTCCTTTCCAAACAACCATCCTTCCAGATACCAACCACGCACAATGTAACTTAACTTTAATGAGCTACTAGAAACTGCAGGTACTCCACGTGCTGTTTCTGATGTTAAAATTATTGAGAAAATTGATTCCTCCACAACATGACCAAGAATTTATACGTGTTTTTTTTCTTCTTTTTCTTCTTCTTCTTCTTCTTCTTCTTCCTTTTCCCTGTTAGTATTTTCCATTATTTTTACTTACGTGACCTTGTTTAAAAAAATAATAAAAAAAAACCTTTCCCGGATCCAATTCAATGTTTGTAAAATTGCATCTACCTTACCCCGTCGAACTTAATATAATCTTCTCTCTACAAAACAAAAACAGTTTTTACTTTTTTTTCGAAACTCTTTCATTTTTTTATTGCATTTCGTTTCCAACTTTAATATCTTATTGTTCTACTTTCTCCTCGGCTCTTCCTCCTTCTTCTCCTCCTCCTCCTCCTTCTCCTCCTATTCCTTCTTCTTCGTTTTCTTCTTCTTCTTCAATTTCTATCTCGTCATCCTTCTTCTTCTCCTACTCTTCTTTTTCGTTTCCCATTCTATATTGTCTCTTTTACTCGTGTTCATTTTCTTCTTTCTTTCTTCATTCGCTCTACTTGTTTTCCTCTTTCTCCTCCTCTACCTCGTTCTTAATTCTTTCTCGCCATTTCTCCGTCTTCTTCCTTGTCCTTCTTTTTCTCCTCTTTCATTCTTATCTCTCTCTCTCTCTCCGTTTCGGATCGTTTCGAAATCGGAGAGAGGAGTATTCATACATAAGAATATCTAAGAGAAATTCGGCCGTTCCAGGAACGAAAATTGCGGCTCAGGCGGGAATCGGACCCGCAACCTATCACTTACAAAGCAGGCGCTACCTTCCAAGCTGACCTCGACGATTTCTGGAATGCCTCTGATGAAATTCCTTCCCAAAGTTGCCGGTTGCCACACCTAATACAATAAAGGCCATAATAAAGTTTGAGTAGCCCATTCAAATTTCCCTCTCGCCCTTTTCCTTCCTGCCCTTTTTCCCTCTTGCCCTTTTTCCCTCCTGCCCTTTTTCCAGCTAATATTCTGGTATGTGAAGGGCAGGCGACCCTTTTCACATACAATACTAATTTTACACTGTTACAAAGTTTAAATGGAACAGGCTTTATGATGTCACCTTTGTAAAATTTTCGCTGGAATTCCCCCCCCTCTGTCCTTTCCTCTGAGGCTGTCAAAGTACTCAAAGTAACTTCCCGAAAGCTCTATAAACTGCCTCAAAAGAGTCGGAAGACTCGAAAGTTGTTTATGAACTTCAAAGCGTTCTCGACTCTCGATGTTTAAACTTAAATTGACACTTTGCGGCGTTGCCAATGGTCAGACAAAAAGTTGAGGGCTGTACCGAGTGAGACCTGCCCTTTTTCCCTCTTGCCCTTTTTCCCTCTTGCCCTTTTTCCAGCTAATATTCTAGTATGTGAAGGGCAGGCAACCCTTTTCACATACAACACTAATTTTACACTGTTACAAAGTTTCAATGGAACAGGCTTTATGATGTCACCTTTGTAAAATTTTCGCTGGAATTTCTCCCCTCTGTCGCTCAGTCCCCTCCTTTCCTCCCAGGCTGTCAAAGTACTCAACTTCCCGAAAGCTCTATAAACTGCCTCAAAAGTGTCGGAAAACTCGAAAGTTGTTTATAAACTTCAAAGCATTCTCGACTCTCGATGTTTAAACTTAAATTGACACTTTGCGGCGTTGCCAATGGTCAGACAAAAAGTTGAGGGCTGTACCGAGTGAGAGAGTTATGAAAAAAGTGGGCTGAGTGAGTGAGTTATGAAAACATATAACTCTTTTCTTTATTTTAAAGAGTTATAGAGTTAAGAGTTTATATTTAATGAACTCCCCATCCGTGGCACAAGCATCGGCTTTTACGGATGGGCATACCATTTGTTAACAATTTATTTGATGAGAGAGTTGTGTTCTGAAAAATCAATAAATGGAAACTTATAATAATAATAATTTTCAGTGAGTCAGTGACTCAATCAATGAGTCTGGTCCTAAAACGTGTAACTCACTCTCCCTATAGGTTATATTAGTTATAGTGAGTGGAGAACTGACTGTTTGACTGAGTCCACTGAAAAGAATGAGTCCAACGCGTTACTGAGGTTAGATTGCAACTTCTAATATGTATTTACCTACTTACTAAATGTTATTATTACTTACAAATATGGAATTATTACGGGTATTATTAATATTATTATACATATATGTATATCTTATTACTAATTGTAATTTATTCTCAAAGACAGGTTTAGATGCGATTTTATGGTTCCCACAGCTTTCTTCTATTCCTAATAATAATGACTAATAATTCCTGTAGAAAAGTTTCTAAATTCTATTGAATTCTTAGCAGTACGAGTAGGTAGTAGGAACTTCTTTCTAATAATTTCTGACTAGGGTAAGAGAGATAAAAAGAGAGTTATTGGCTGAGTGAGTGAGTTATGAAAACATATAACTCTTTTCTTTATTTTCAGTGAGTCAGTGACTCAATCAATGAGTCAGATCCTAAAACGTGTAACTCACTCTCCCTATAGGTTATATTAGTTATAGTGAGTGGAGAACTGACTGTTTGACTGAGTCCACTGAAAAGAATGAGTCCAACGCGTTACTGAGGTTAGATTGCAACTTCTAATATGTATGTATTTACTTACTACATGTTATTATTACTTACAAATATGGAATTATTACGGGTATTATTAATATTATTATACATATATCTTATTACTAATTGTAATTTATTCTCAAAGACAGGTTTCGATGCGATTTTATGGTTCCCACAGCTTTCTTCTATTCCTAATAATAATGACTAATAATTCCTGTAGAAAAGTTTCTAACTTCTATTGAATTCTAGCAGTACGAGTACACGAGTAGGTAGTAGGTACTTCTTTCTAATAATTTCTGACTAGGGTAAGGGGACCAGTTATTGGTCCATGTAAAAAACGTGTTGGTTATTGGCCCCTCTGTGAATCCATCCTCGTCAATCGTCGGCGCGCGAACGTCAAGAGATCGAAGCGTTGTTGTTGGTACCTATTTTTTTTATTTTTATTTTATTATTATTATTATTTTTTTGTATTTTTTCTATCATCACCCTTCAATCTTTCACTGTCATTTTTAGACTTGTGGGTGTGGACTCCTGCTGAAAAAAGGTGCTATTTAGTAATAGCACGTTCTTTGCATGGGCCCATAAATGGTACACTTACCCTACTCTTTTCTCACTTCTCTCCAACTCTGCAGCAATTTCCATTCTTTTCTTTCGATCTTCTTTTTCTACTTTATCTTCTTTTTGCCTGATGATTCTCTTTTCCTTTTGCTAAATGAATAATGTATTCTATCGTTTCTCCCCTATTGATTCCCTACTCCACCTTTTCTCTTTCCTTCTGTCCCTTCTTCTATCCTAGTTTGTGTTTTTATTCTTATACATAATTCTGATTTCTTCTCTGTTTCTCGATTTCTTCTTCTTGTTCTTTCTTCTTGTACTCTTCCTTCGTCAATATCTTCCTTCTTCTTCCCATCCCCATTATCTCCCTGTCCTCATTGTCATTCACTTTTATCTAATTCTCTTTTCCTTCCTTCTATACCTACTAATCCTTTAATTAATACTCCTCTTCCTACTTCTAAAGTTCTAACTCCCCTTTTCTCTAGTTCTCTTTTTCCACCCTTTCATTCTCTAATTATTCTTCTTACCTCTCTTCTCTCATTCTTTATTCTTTGCCTCCTTCTCTTCGTCTTCTACTTCTCCTTCTGCTCTTAACCTACCCTTTATTTTCTCTAATTCTCTCTTCCTTCCTCTCCCTCTTCTCTAATTCTCTCTTCCTTCCTCTCACCCTTCCTTTTCTTCCCCTTCTTCTTTCTCTTCTCTTTCTAACTCGAGTTTCTTTGTCACGAAGACTCGTTTTCATTATCATTTAAAATAGATTAGTTTTGTTGAAGTGAAAGAGAAAAGGGAAAGACATGATGAGCTACGAGCGAGACAAAGAGAGACGAGAGAGAAAGAGAGAGAGAGACGAGAGAGAGAGAGAGAGAGAGAGAAAGAGAGAGAGAGACAGCGAGGAGAGAGACAGAAAGAGAGAGAGAGAGAAGAGAGAGAGAGACAAAGAGAGAATGACGAGAGAGAAAGAGGAGAAAGAGAGAGACGAGAGAGAGAGAGAGAGAGAGAGAGAGAGAGAGAGAGAGAAAGTAAAGAGTGAGATCTTCCTTTTTCTTCCCATCCCCATTATCTTCCTGTCCTCATTGTCATTCACTTTCATGTAATTCTCTTTTCCTTCCTTCTATACCTACTAATCCTTTAATTAATACTCCTCTTTCTATACTTCTAAAGTTCTAACTCCCCTTTTCTCTAGTTCTCTTTTTCCACCCCTCCTTCTTTCTTTCATTCTCTAATTATTCTTCTTACCTCTCTTCTCTCATTCTTTATTCCTTGCCTCCTTCTCTTCGTCTTCTACTTCTCCTTCTGCTCTTAACCTACCCTTTATTTTCTCTAATTCTCTTTTCCTACCTCGCTTCCTCCTTCTCCTAGTCCTTTTCGCTAATTCTCTCTTCCTTCTTCCTCTACCTTTTTCTTTTATCTTCTCTTACCTACCCTTTCTTTTCTCTAATTCTCTCTTCCTTCCTCTCACCCTTCCTTTTCTTCCCCTTCTTCTTTCTCTTCTCTTTCTAACTCGAGTTTCTTTGTCACGAAGACTCGTTTTCATTATCATTTAAAATAGATTAGTTTTGTCAGCTCATACTCGCAACTACTGGCGTCAGGTAGGTACTTTCGGTCTTTTACGAGTATCATTCTTGACGCCGAATGGGGGGTAAAATCCATGTCACTGAAAACCTTATAGCAGTTATACCTACAATGACGTTAACCCATTAAGAAGACAAAGAAGAAGAAGAAAAAAGTAAAAAAGAGGAGAGAGATTCGCCATCTTATTTCAACTTGACAAGCATCTTCTTCGTCAGACTTGAGGCCCCGCAAACTTCTCTTCCCACGGCCTTCGCCGTCAAGGAGTATTAAATTTTTATTAATTATTTTTCCACACTTTCCTCTCCTCCTCCTCCTCTTTCTCCTTCTACTCCTCCTCCTCCTCCTCCTCCTCCTCTTTCTCCTTCTCCTCCTCGTCCTCCTTCTCCTCCTCCTCCTCGTCCTGCTTCTACTCCTCCTCCTCCTTTTCCTCCTCCTCCTTCTCCTTTTCCTCCTTCTCCTTTCCTCCTTCTTCCTCTTTCTTCCCCTCTTCTCCTCCTTGGTTTTCTTCCTTCGTAAAAAGCTTTTGGTTAAACGCATTAGCATTTTATTAGTGCCAGCGAGGTAAGGAAATGTTTGCGCTCTCCTTTTTTTCGCCCTCCTTCCTCTTTTTTTCGTCCTTCTCCTCCTTCTACTTCTACTTCTTCTTCTCCTTCTTCTTCTTCTTCTTCTTCTTCTTCTTCTTCTTCTTCTTCTTCCTTTCTTCTTCTTTTTTCGTCCTTCTGTTTTTTTTTTGCCCTTATTTTCGACATTTTATGAATTGATATCGCGTCTTCATAGGAGCTCTGAGAAGGAGCTCGCTTTTCTTCCCCCCCCCCCCCCTAAAATTCGTCATCTTTTTCTTCAACTTCAACTTATTTTTCTTCTTCTTCTTCTTCTTTCTTGATTTCTTCTCTTCTTCCTCTATTTCGATATCAGCTTCCCCTTCACCTTCTTACATTCTCTTCTTCAACTTCAACTTATTTTTCTTCTTCTTCTTCTTTCTTGATTTCTTCTCTTCTTCCTCTATTTCGATATCAGCTTCCCCTTCACCTTCTTACATTCCTACCTTGGATTTGAAATACTCGACTATTTTATTAATATCTGTCAGGTGATGTTTGTAATGATGGAAAACGGGCAAGGTGCTTGAGCTTGATTTGAATGGATTGTTTGTACATTTCACTTCTTTATTTTTTCAATACCTTCCACTTATTTACTATTCCCTTAGCTCATCTTTATTTTTTTAACCTTGATTTTTCTGTTTCCCTTCCTCTCTTCCTTTCTCTCTCTCTCTCACTCACTCTCATTTCCTGATTGTGTTTTATCGTCTAGTTTCTCTCTCTCGTATAATTTGATTTTCTTTTCTCGTCGTTCTCGATTCGAATTATTATTTTCCATTATTTCTGATTTTAATTTTCCTTCTTCTCCTCCTTCTTCTTTTTCTTCTTCTTCCTCTCCTTCTCCTTTCTTGACTTTTCCTTCTGTATTTATTTTTATTCCTAATAATCTCGTTTCGCCAATTCCCATTCCTCTTGCCACTTCTTCCTCTTTGTTCTTCTTCTCCTCCTCCTCCTTCTTCTTCTTTTTCTTCTTCTTCCTCTCCTTCTTCTCCTCCTCCTTCTTATTCTTCTCCTCCTCCTCCTCGTTCCTCTTCTCCTTCTCCTCCTCCTCCTCCTTCTTCTTCTTCTTCTTCTTCTTCTTGAATTTTCCTTCTGTATTTATTTTTATTCCTAATAATCTCGTTTCGCCAGTTCTCATTCCTTTTGCCACTCCTTCCTCTTGGTCTTCTACTCCCACTTCTCTTCGTATTTCTTTTTTCAGTACCTCCTGTAAGTCTAGGTAGGTATGTTATCATATTGGATCTTGTTGTAGATATTACTTGAAGTTATTGAAGCTATTTCTTTTTTCAGTACCTCCTGTAAGTCTAGGTAGGTATGTTATCATATTGGATCTTGTTGTAGATATTACTTGAAGTTATTGAAGGTAAAATTCCATAACTGTTAGGTATGTCTGTTATTTTTATGTGAGGACATCTTTGAAAGAAAGGGCATAACTACATAGGTAGTTGGCTTTGGCCCCTTTTTCCAAAGGTCATTTTTTTTTTTCCTTTTATTAACATGGGTTTTCAAAAGTTCATTATTTCTTTTCGCTTATTGATAACAGATATCTAGATAAGTTTTTTTTTTTTTTTTTTTTCAACAGATTACCGGACATCTTTGAAAGAAAGGGCATAACTACATAGTTGGCTTTGGCCCTTTTTCCAAAGGTCGTTTTTTTCCTTTTTTCTTTTCGCTTATTGATAACATATATCTAGATAAGTTTTTTTTTGTCGGACAGATTACTAACATCATTCTTCGTTCTTCTCTTGTTGCAGGTAATGAATCTTGTCTGCTCACACTCGCAACTACTGGCGTCAGGTAGGTACTTTCGGTCTTTTACGAGTAGGTATCATTCTTCTAAGAACTTGTCGCCGAAAGAAGGGGTAAAATGGTAAAATCCATGTCACTGAAAACCTTATAGCAGTTATACCTACAACCTACAATGACGTTAACCCATTAAGAAGACAAAAAGAAGAAGAAGAAGAAGAAGAAGAAGAAGAAGAAGAAGAAGAAGAAGAAGAAGAAGAAAAGAGTAAAGAAGAGGAGTTTAGAGGAGAGAGATTCGCCATCTTATTTATTTTCAACTTGACAAGCATCTTCTTCGTCAGACTTGAGGCCCCGCAAACTTCTCTTCCCACGGCCTTCGCCGTCAAGGAGTATTAAATTTTTATTAATTATTTTTCCACACTTTCCTCTCCTCCTCCTCTTTCTCTTTCTCCTTCTACTCCTACTCCTCCTCCTCGTCCTCCTTCTACTCCTCCCCCTCCTTCTACTCCTCCCCCTCCTCCTTCTACTCTTTCTCCTTTCCTCCTTCTTCCTCTTTCTTCCCCTCTTCTCCTCCTTGGTTTTCTTCCTTCGTAAAAAGCTTTTGGTTAAACGCATTAGCATTTTATTATAGTGCCAGCGCGGTAAGGAAATGTTTGCGCTCCCCTTTTTTTCGCCCTCCTTCCTCTTTTTTTTTCGTTCTTCTCCTCCTTCTACTTCTTCTTTTTCTTCTTCTTCTTCTTCTTCTTCTTCTTCTTCTTCTTCTTCTTCTTCCTTTCTTCTTCTTTTTTCTTTTCGTCCTTCTGTTTTTTTTGCCCTTATTTTCGACTTCGACATTTTATGAATTGATATCGCGTCTTTTTGGGAGCTCTGAGGAGGAGCTCGCTTTTCTTCTTTTTTCCCCCCCTCTAAAATATGTAATAATAATAATAATAATAATAATAATAATAATAAAGGGGAGAAAAATTAATTCTAAAGAGGAAAAAATGTTCCTGAATATTGTTAGGATAGGTAATGTAAGTATAGTGGTATACCTACAGCAGGGGTTTCCACAACTTCCATGTGTATGCGGGCCACCTGCTACATTGGGAGGTACTTTTGTTTGTTTGTTTGTTTCACCATACCTCTTGAACGGCTTGTACTATTTTGCTGAAATTTGACAGAGATGTTCAACACATAAAGCCAATTTTCTCATTGAACTTTGAAACCTCTAGGGGCAAATGGGATCGCTTTTTCCGTAGGGGTCGCTTTTTCCGAGTTCACAATCTAACACAAATTAGGTACTAGAGGTGGAATTGAATATACTATGTCTTCACTTGCCTTGGACTATTTGAGATTGTATATTTATAATAGATACATAGGGTTACTATACAAAGATTACAAAATTAGGTAGTTATTGCAAATGATTTTCACTGTGTAGAGCCACCATCAAATCTCTTGCTGTTAACCAATATGAAAGGAATGAAAATTGAAATGAAATTTCGAGCGTAAAAAAAAGGCTCCTGCGGTTTTCGCCTTTCATTCCCTTGTAGGTGCGGCACTACGGCAAAGCTTTGAGCTTTGGGGAATTTTTAATTACAATTATAGGTACGTATTAAATGATTTTTATTTCGCCCAAAAGCTCCCTTTTTTACTTCGTTTTTTTACTGCTAAGGTGTGGAAAATATTTTTTAACAGATTAGTCCCTTTTTCCCGCTGTGCAAATAAGGTGTTAAATAATGTTTGATTACTTTAACCTTTAACCCTTGTTAGTGACTTTTTGGTTTGAAAAGTGTGATAACGGGAGTTTAAAGTCATTGTATAACTGTTGAAGTTTTTAGCTTTTAAGAGTTAGGGGTGCACTCAGTCTCGTGGGGACAAATGATTAGCTACTTTAATCGCGTACCGAACATTGGAGGCAAATACCAGTGTAAAAAGAGTAGGTATTGAACAAACCCGGGTCTCCCGCGTGCAAGGCGAGCGCAGTGACCACTACGCCATGGGAGCTGATGACAAAATTCTTTCTCTTGAATTAACATCTCTTGAAGAACGTGCCTATCCATATTTCCCTCGTTTCGCCCTTAACGGTCGTTGTTCTGCGTGACCTTTTTTCTCTTCTCTGGCATTTTTCGTTCCACTGTCACTCTGGATGTTCCGCCGCCTATCCGTCACCATTCCTTCACCTCCATTATCATCTCCATTTTTACTTTCCTTATCCTATAGGAAGGAAAGTAATGTAATCGGGTCAAAGTTTCGATGGTCAGTTTTTAGTGCCAAAACACGTTTTAAGGTCCCTAGAGCCTAAATCCAAAGTGTCAGCCATCGGTCCGTGTGTCCGTCTGTCTGTAAACAAAATATCTCGAAAACCGAAGAGCTAGAGACTTGAAATTTGGTATGTAGCTGTCAAGTGTGACAAGGATGCTATAGAAAACGTTTGGTTGAGATAGGTGCTGCGGTTGGTGGTATTTTCACCGCTTTTTGGCGGTTTTCGAGCGCTTTTTTGGCGGTTTTCAGCTGTACCGACTAAACGGTTAGAGATATTGTAAAAGCTAGGGTAGAAGAACACCCAAATATCCAAATAACCATCATTCAATAGGATAAGGAAAGTCGTGTGATGTTCACACCAGATTTTTTCACCTCCATCAACATTTCCATTCTTCATCTGGAGTTTTATCTCCATCTTGCTTACTATTTAGAACTCCCTTGTCACTCCAGTGTTAATTCGTCAAAAGACGGGTATTTTTTTTTCTCTCGCCTTTCATTTTCTTCTCTTCCTCTCTCTTCTCTTTCTCCCTCCATTTTGTCACCTCTTCTTTTTCCCCTCCTCTTTTTTCACTTCTCTTTTTCTGAGCTCTTCCTTCAAGCCCTTATTTAAATCATACTATGTATTTAGGTAGGCACATATTGCCTTTAAGGTCCGGTCGGGTCTAGTCTATATTCCAGACTCCCCGAAGTAATTTAGTAGGTACTAGTGGATAAATCATCACGATTCCACACGGACTAAACAAACATCCACTAAATCACGGGGCACGGTTGGTCCAGTGGTAACGCGCTTGCTTCCCATGCAAAAGGTCCCGGGTTCGAATCCCACCATCGACAAAAATTTGTACTCGTTTTTCGATTGCAAATATTTCAACGG
>NW_007378797.1:62141-76950 GCF_000475195.1 Diaphorina citri
AAAGGAAAGACAATGATAGACGCTACGCCAGCCGAGACAAGAGTCAGAGCAGACGTGAGAGAGAGAGGAGAAAGTGGGAGAGAGACACGATGGAGAGAGAGAGAGACGAGAGCGGGAAGAAAAGAGAGAGAGAAAAGCGGACAGAGAGTGAGAGAGAGAAGAAAGAGAGAGAGAAAGAGGAAGAAGAAGAAGAGAGCCAGCAGAGAAAGAGGTAGAGAGAGAGAGAAAGAGGGAGACGAGTTGAGAGAGATGAGGAGAAGAGAGAGAGAGAGAAAGCAGAGAGACGAGAGACGGAGAGAAAGAGAGAGAGACAAGAGAGAGACGAGAGAGAGAGGTAGAGAGAGAGAGAGCAGAAGCAAAGAGTGCGTCAAGAAACAAGGAATAATGGAATAATACATCTAATTAATCTTTACAGCTTTCCAGTCTGTTTTCTTTTTATCTTCTTCCTTTTTCTTTTCTTTACACCCATTTTCGTCCTTATGTCGCCGGTTCTTGTTACATCCATCTGTGTTGTAACAATACTTCCCTCTTTTCGTTTCGCTCGTCTCTTTCGTTTTATTAATTATCTATTATTATAATTCGCGGCTTGATGTGGAAGGCGATGATGATCATTTTTGTTCGCGGATTCCCGCGACATATTGTGCAGCCGTTTTTCAACCTTGCACCGATTTTTTTTCTTTTCTTTCTGTTTACTGTTGTTGAATGTTGTTGTTTTTGTTGTTTTGTTGTTGTTGCTTTTGTTGTTGTTGTTGTTGCTTTTGTTGTTGTTGTTGGTGGTGGTGGTGGTGGTGGTGGTGGTGGTTTTGTTGTTGTTGTTGTTGTAGCGGCTTCAGCTGTAGCCGAATGGTGATGGCAGATTAAAGAAGGATATCTTATTTGTTTCTGCCATACACCGGGGTGATATCTCTAGCCATGTTTAATTGGCTCGTCCTGAACCGCAGTCAACCATCGTGAGGACTTGTGCTTGTTCTTTAAAAGCAGAACCCTTTGAAGAACTGCCAGCCAGCTTGGCTGGTTAGGGTTAGCTGTTCTCCTCCCTGTTTATAGTCCCACAGCCAGATATTGTATATCAGTCTGTAGAATTGCAGAACTCTCTTTAATAGTTCTGTAGAACTCTCTGTTAGTTATGTAGGGCTGGCTGCGAGATATTCTTTAGTAGGACAGTAAATTTTAGAAAGCACTTGGCCCTCAATGGTCAAAATTAACCAATTTATCAGTTTAGGTACCTTCTCGCAAGGCCGTATTCATTGCAGGCCGAGGGAGCCTAAGACCCCCTCCCTCGCAGGCTTCATTTTTTGCTTATTTACTATGGGACGGGCTCCGAAAATTTAGATCACCCACACACCCCCCCTCTTTTTTTTAGAGAAACAAAAATTTGATATTCGCTGTTTTGTATTGAATTTGTCATTTCTCTTGTTTTCAAGAATTTCAAATTTACGACTATTGTGTTTATTCTCTTGATGCGGCACTCTAATGAAATAATACGACAGAAAATGGGAACAAATGGAAAAGCTGGTTTTATTTTTACTTTTTTATCAGATAAATGAATACGGTCATTTACCTAAGTGCCTAATTCATTTATCTATTTTTTATTTAGGTATCTATATTTTATTTTTCTATTTTTCATAAATTCATATCAAATAAATGTCGGTATTTTCCGATTTTCCTGGAGGCTGATGTTTTTTCGCCAGCGCATATGATAGGTTAGGTATCGGGGTTTGCAAAATATAAATGGTCGCATGATTTTTGTCGATGGTGGGTTCAAATCCAACCATCGACAAAAACAAAAAAAATAAAAATAAAATAATAATAATGAAAATAAAAATCATATTTCGATTGCAATTATTTCAACGGGTTATTACTTTCTGATGTTCTCGTGTTGACCCAGCACCTAAGTCCTAAATGGGAAGTATTGTGTCTCTTATCGCCCATCTGATGAGAGAGAGAGACTTTCTCTCTCTTCCTCCCTTTTCCCTTTCTCTCTCCCTCTCTCTCTCTTTCTTTTTCTTTCTCTCTCTCCCCCCCTTTTCCCTTTCTCTCTCTCTTTCTCTCTCCCTCTCTCTCTTTCTTCTTTCTTTTTCTCTCTCTCCCCCCTTTTCCCTTTCTCTCTCTCTTTTTCTCTCCCTCTTCCTCTTTCTGTTTCTTTTTCTCTCTCTGTTCCAATATCTTCTAATGTGTTTTCTATGCCTTTTTTTGTTGTTAATTTATTATTTTGTTACTTTTATTATTATTTTTGTATTTTTTCCCTTACAGTCTTGTTACTATTGCTAATACTTGCTGGTTGTTTCTCTCTCTCCCTCGCTCTCTTTTTCTCTCCCCTCGCTCTTCCTCTCTCTCTCTCTCCTCCTCCATCCCACTCAATTTCTTCTTTTTTCGTGCCCCATTTTTTTTCTCATTGTTTCTCTCTCTCTACCTTCTTCTCTTCCTCCTCCTCCACCTCTTTTACTCCTTTCTCCCCCCCTTTCGCTTTCTCTTCCTCCTTCCTCCTCGTCCTCCACTTCTTTAACCTCGACCTCCCCCCTCCCTTCTCTGTTCTCCTCTTTTTCCCTTGTCTTTCTTTCTATATTTTCAATTTCGTTGCTCTCTTGTGGGTCTTCTTCGAGCATTTTTTCTCTGAGATTTTTTTTTACATTTTTATTTATTTTACCTTCTCCTCCTCCTTTTCTTCTTCTTCCTCTCCTCCTTCCCCCTCTTCTTCTATTCCTTACGTTTTTATTATTCTTCTTCTTCGGGTTTTCTCTTTCTCTTCTTGATGGATTTATAATATAAGGAATTTCGCTTTCCAAAGGAATTTCTGGGAAGAACGAATGTCTTTTAATCCATCATGAAGTTTGTCATTGAAAAGTTTTTCAGAAAGCTATGCTTTATGTAATGCTTAATTTGACCGAATTGAGGTCTAACTTGGCTTTAGTTTTACTTGACTATTTTGCATTTACACCCGTATTTGTGACAGAGCAGACAGCTATTGGTAGCTTTGAGTAATATTAATCAAACTTAGTTTGGCTGAGGGACTTTAAACACGGAGGATACCAACTTGTGAAATTTCCCTTGTTAAAGGAACAGTAAAGGTTGAGCGCGAAGAGCATCCTGCACTGGTAACATTTTTGAAGTCAAAACCAAACGTCAGCCCAAAGCAGTTACCCTAGGACTGACCGAAAGGTCTGTCAGACCGTCTGAGCGCGAGTCGCCGGTATTACAAAAATAAGTCTGCCAGACCGTCGCGTCCGAATGTGTTCGGTGGAAAAAACCTTCCGACTTCGGTCTTCAGACCGCGTCTGAGAGGCTAGAACTCGGAAGCTTTTTCCACCACACATATTCTGGCGATCTGACAAACCTATCAGACAGTCGAAACGTGGATGGCCGGCCTCAAAGTGAAACAAACAACCAACTATACTCTTCACGAATTAAGATACTGGTGTTCTTCTTTTCAAGATGAATCTTCACACGTCAGAATCTATCAATATGAAAAAAACATGCAGAATGCGAAATTGGTGAGTCAAAATGCAGAACTCCCTTATTAGGTAATGTTCATTCGTCCAATGATTAATTCATTTGGTCCAATAGTGTGACGTGACACAAACATCGGCTCAAAGGCAAATGAAATGGAACTGTAACTTAATGAAGGGTCGTTAATGAAGTTATAATTAATTAATTAACCAATCACGTAATATCTGTGTTCATGTCCACTTTTACCGACATTGGATGCAGTACATGCCAAATCCTACATTCCCCTCTCCTCCTCGAAAAACCCTAATGGAGCAGTTGCAAATGGGTAAAAATTATAAATAAATGGTCGATTCCTATATAAAAAAGTCAGAATCTATCAGTAGGTATGAAAAAAACATACAGAATGCAAAATTGGTGAGTCAAAATGCAGAACTCCCTTATTAACGTTCATTCGTCCAATGATTAATTCATTTGGTCCAATAGTGTGACGTGACACAAACATCGGCTCAAAGGCAAATGAAATGGAACTGTAACTTAATGAAGGGTCGTTATCGTTAATGAAGTTCTAATTAATTAATTAACCAATCACGTAATATCTGTGTTCATGTCCACTTTTGCCGACATTGGATGCAGAAATGCCAAATCCTACATTCCCCTTTTCCCCCAAAAACACCCTAATACTGCAACATGCCAAATCCTACATTCCCCTCTTCTCCTCGAAAAACCCTAATTAGGCTTAAGGGTAGTCCGTCTGCCTTGTAAGCGCTAGGACACGGATTCCCACCTGCACTGACTTTCTTCTATCCTGTCTTCCCCCCCCCCCCTCCCCCCTCTCCAAATTTTTTGAAGGCCTGGAAAAAAGATTCTCCCTCCCCCCCCCCCCCCCCTCTCTCTCTCTCTCTCTCTCTCTCTCTCTCTCTCTCTCTCTCTCTCTCTCTCTCTCTTCGCTTTCAGTACGATAAGAACTTGTACCAGTTACAGTTCCCTCTTAAAAAAGACCTAAAAAATAGGTAGTTAAAAAATAGAAATATAAAGTAAAAATAGGTACCCCAAAAAATAGTAATAGTCTCTCTCGCCAACCATATCGGGTTGATAATTAGATATTTTTCCAACTTTTTCTATAGAATTTTAAATTTATTATGTTTCCCAGAGAGAAAAAGTAATTAATTCTTTTTTCCATGCAAAGAAAATCATGGGGTGTGAACATCACACGACTTTTGAATAATTGCGATTGGAAATATTTTATGTAGATTCTGATATTACATTTTCTAGCAACCTCCATGACTGTGTGGCTATCACACTAGAGGTATCGGGTTCGATTCCCGAGTAGTCACTTTAATCGAGTCACTAGTTGTGAAGAAGCTCTGCTTTACCACAAAAAAATTCATGATTTAACATTTTTTCAAGTGTTATTTCTATTTCAGTCAGGTAACATTGTCTACGTACAGTTAGTAGTATACCTATTTGGACGAACTCCAGAGCCGAAAAAACTTCGACCCCGCCAGGAATCGAACCCGGAAGTCCCGGAATTCCGGGGTGCAACCTACACAATCTAATAGAAAGTAAAAAAAAAGTATATTAAAAAAAGAAACTTGTAGAATTTCCCATTAAGCTCTGAAGTTTAATTGAAATAATGTTCTGAGAATTTGCCCGGGAAACTTTATGGCGTAACACTATTAATGTTGCTTTTTGATCCTCGGCTTCAATGTTTGTTTTTTTGAATTTTCATTTTGTTCTTCTCTTTTCTCGTGATGTCTTGCCCGTGGGAGGTCTGAAGGTGGCTACACACGACTTAAAGCAGCACATATGATGTTTGCTTTTTAGAATTTTCATTTTGTTCTTCTCTTTTCTCGTGATGTCTTGCCCGTGGGAGGTCTGAAGGTGGCTACACACGACTTAAAGCAGCACATACAAAAAGGCCTGCCACTCACTGTCTGGTAGACCTGACAGGTATACCTAATCAGGTCCGCCCGTCCGCCCGTCAGGTCTATCTGATAGTGAGAGCGATGAGGAGATAGAGGGAGAAGGTGAACTGGTAGAGAGAAGAGGAGGAAGAGGAGGAGACGAGAGGTAGGAGATAAATGGGAGGGAGAGAGGAGTTTGATATGATAGGGTATTTCAATATACGAACTGATATCCGGACCACTCACTGTCAGGTAGACCTGACAGGTACACCTAATCAGGTCCGCCCGTCAGGTCTATCTGATAGTGAGAGCGATGAGGAGATAGAGAGAGAGCGATGAGGAGATAGAGGGAGAAGGTGAACTGGTAGAGAGAAGATAAAGAAGAGGAGGAGGAGGAGGAGACGAGAGGTAGGAGATAAATGGGAGGGAGAGAGGAGTTTGATATGATAGGGTATTTCAATATACGAACTGATATCCGGAGGCACATATGGTACACTCAGTGAAAACTGTGTTGAAATACAGGGTTGACTCAGAGGGTGGAATGAAGAATGTGGCTCGGTTGCGGCGCTCTCATAAGTTAGAATTTTGCTACTTCAAATGAACCCAGAAAATATGAAATATCTTCTGATAACATAATTAGATAGGTTCGCATCAGTTATTGCCTCTAGAATTGCTCATCACAATTTTACAGTACTGGTTGACTCAGTGAGCTGTGTGAAACAGAGGGTGGAATGAAGAATGTGGCTCGGTTGCGGCGCTCTCATGAGTTAGAATTTTGCTACTTCAAATGAACCCAGAAAATATGAAATAAGTAGAAATACAATAAGGGTTGAATATTTACTCACCCCTTGATACCACAAAATAAATGTGATATGTGAACTACCAATGTGTGGAGGGAAAATAGTGAAATCCCCCTTAAAAAAAAACAATTGTGAAAATAAAGCCAAGTTCATAATTACCCAAAAATGTCAGCCTACGAGTATGTGATTTCTTTTATCATACATTAAAGAGCAATGCATGTTTTTTCCCCTTATCTCTTTCCCATATCTTTCTCTCTTATTTCCTCAAATTTATATACTCCTCCCTCTCCGTTTTCCTCTCTTCTCTCTTTCTCTATGTTCATGTAAATCTGTCCCTTTCTTTCCTCTCCCTTTATCACATTCGCATCCAAATCCTTCATTTCTTTCTTCCTCTTCTCCTCCCCTCCTTATTTATTTTCTGGAAATATTTTACGAAATATAATAAGAAACGATCAATCCCACCCGAAAAAATACATAACATTGAAGCAAATGACATTTTCCTTCAGACGTCCTGACAGAAGTAATAATAAAAATAACAACCGTGTCAAAAGCCTTTTCTTTCCGGGAAGGCGTAATCTTCACCCTCCCGTCTCTCTCTCTCTCTCTCCCTCCTCTCTCTCTCTCTCTCCTCTCTCTCCCTCCTCTCTCTCTCTTTCTCTCTCCCTCTCTCTATCCTATCTCTCTCTCTCACTCTGTCCCATCCCCTCTTGCTTCTTATCCTTTTTTATCTCGCATATATTGGTATTTAACCCCTCTTTACATGTAGAATGATATCATACATAGGTATCATAGAGAACCTTCTGTGCTACTTACCAACAGTTCAGTCACCTTTGGAGATCAGTCCAAAGTTCAAACACTCGATTTTCAAATGGGTTAAAAAAAAAAAAAAAAAAAAAAAATGTAGGTATTTTTTTTTGTGCGGACGGTCACATGTCCTTCCTTCTCCCTTTGTTTTCGCGATGACAAGGCCTTCTAAAGCCCTCATTCCCACTATGGTTCTTCTTCACATGTTTTAGATTGATTGCTTTGATAGATTCTATAAAGTAATTAAAAAAGGAAAGTAATAAAAAAATGGTAGGTAACTAACCACGTGCTATGTACGAAATGATATGCTCTCTCTCTCTACAAGGCCTTCTAAAGCCCTCATTCCATTCCCAGTATGGTTCTTCTTCAAATTTTTTATTATCTCGTCGGTGCCATGAAGAGTTATTAATGGTTTTTTAATTGATATTATAATTTATTTACACAAATTAATTGCTTTGATAGATTCTATAGAGTAATTAAAAAAAGGAAAGTAATAAAAAAAATGGTAGGTAACTAACCACGTGCTATGTACCGAAATGATGTGCTCTCTCTCTCATCTCTCTCTACAAGGCCTTCTAAAGCCCTCGGAAAAGATTTTTTTATTAGCTTAGGAGATGTTACCTATGTAAAATTTAAAATTGTAATAAATAAATGAAATCAAATCAAATCTCTCTCTCTCTCTTTTTTATTAGACTCCAAGTCCTTATCGTTGACATCCGTTATCTTCGCCACTTTTTGCGTCTAAAAACTCTCCTGCCTCCTTTTTGGGTATAAATACCGTTCTCTAACCAACCACTCTACTTCATTCTTCCTCTGTAAAGAACATCTTATCGTCAGAAGTGAACTTACTCTTAAGTCTGTCCTTCCTTCTCTCTTTGTTTTCGGGATGACAAGGCCTTCTAAAGCCCTCATTCCCACTATGATTCTTCTTCACATGTTTTAGATTGATTGCTTTGATAGATTCTATAAAGTAATTCAAAAAGGAAAGTAATAAAAAAAATAATAAAAAAAATGGTAGGTAACTAACCACGTGCTATGTACCGAAATGATATGCTCTCTCTCTCTCTTTTTATTAGATTTCAACTCCTTATCGTTGACATCCGTTATCTTCGCCACTTTTTGCGTATAAAAACTCTCCTGCATAATAAAAAAATGGTAGGTAACTAACCACGTGCTATGTACCGAAATGATATGCTCTCTCTCTCTCTCTTTTTATTAGATTTCAACTCCTTATCGTTGACATCCGTTATCTTCGCCACTTTTTGCGTATAAAAACTCTCCTGCCTCGTTTTCGGGTATAAATACCGTTCTCTAACCAACCACTCTACTTCATTCTTCCTCTGTAAAGAACATCTTATCGTCAGAAGTGAACTTACATCACAGCATCACCATGAAGTTCGTAATCTTCGGGACGGTTTGCATTCTGCTGCTCCATTTGGATAAGTCTACGACATTTCCAGGGAACCACCTATCTTATAGCTTATAGTATAAAATCAAGATCCATTCAGTCATTCACATTTCATATTCACACACTGATTGCTCTATCTCCTGAACCACAACACCTAGAAAGATGAAATTTGGTAGGAATATTCCTTTTATGGTCTAGGTGTGCAATAAGAAAGGATTTTGCGAAACTCTTATAAAATCAAGATCCATTCAGTCATTCACATTTCATATTCACACACTGATCGCTCTATCTCCTGAACCACAACACCTAGAAAGATGAAATTTGGTAGGAATATTCCTTTTATGGTCTAGGTGTGCAAAGTGCAATAAGAAAGGATTTTGCGAAACTCTATACCGACCCTGAGATATGATCAATTTTTGATCGCTAAAATCTCCATAAGAAATAGTGCAGAGACTGCGGGAGAGAAATGTTCCGCTCTCGACCAACATTTTGAGTTTCGTTTTTAGTTTGATAACTATGCAGTTTAGGGAGCGCGCAGCGGGACCGTATTTTTTATTATTTTCTACAAGTTCGGCCATGCCTTTTCTACATGTTTGGCCATGCCTCGGGATGAACCAGCGGGATTCCGGAGCGAAGCGACGGAATTAAGCTAGTTTCTAATAAAATTATTCAATTGCTAAGTAAACAGTGAAGAGTGATGGAATTTCATATTGAAGTGAGTGTTTAAGATAAAGTTCGCCCATGGTGGGACTCGAACTCAGGACCGCTTTTTTAATAACTCCTCTCAAGATTGCAGAACAAACATCAAATTATTCAATTGCTAAGTAAACAGTGAAGAGTGATGGAATTTCATATTGAAGTCGGGAGTAAAGAGGGGGAGCAAGGAGAGGAAGAGAAGGAGGAGGAGCAAGGAGGAGGAGAAATAGGTGGAGGAAAAGGTAAACATGAGAAGGAACGAGGAGGCATACAAGAAAAACAGGAAAAGAAGGTGAGAAGGAGGGAAAAAAGAAGGAGAGGAGGAAAAATTTAAGAGGAAGAGAAAAAGAACAAGCTGGGCCCGTCCCTCCGGGAATTTTTTAGCCCGTAGTTTATGTGATTGTGATTGGAGAAAATCAGTACCTATGTACCTACCTAATTTGTTTAATATTCAGTTTATTATTATTCTTAATTTGATTTTTTGATTTTACTTTCATGAGAGCAGGAGGGAAAATAGAAGAAGAGAGAAGGAAGAGCCACCCTACTTATAGCGGTTGGAAGATAGCGCGCCTGTCTTGTAAGCGTTAGGTCACAAGTTCGATTCCCACCCCGGGGCGAACTGTATCCTAAGTATTCTCATCTAACCTATTATCAGAAGAGAGGAATAATAATAACCTAGGCATCCATTTATTGGACTTTCTCGGCGTAGCTGAACATAGGTGACGCTAAAACCGGTCTTAAATGATCGACTGAAGTGTATCTAAAACTTTCTCGCTTTGAGTTCATAGGTCGTCGCGACAAATTTCGAGATCAGAGCTCATTTGTGTGAGAAAATGTGAAAAAAAAATAACCTAGGTAAAACAGTATTCAACTGCTAGGTATGTTTTCACTTGACAAATAGGTATACATATGGAATTTGTTTATTAATAAAATTATAGGACAATACAGAGTTAAAAACAAACAAGGAGTGTACATGTTTCACCATCTCCTGACGGGTATCATGTTACGTGACGTGATATCCGGTTTCTAGAAGATTGTTAATATTACAATCAAATTTGGAAAATGAGATTTTTTTCTCACATTTATTGTATATTGTACCTATGGGAGAAGAATTAGAAGATTTTTCCAATTTCTTGAAGAATTAGAAGCTTTTGCCAATTTCTTGAAGAATTACTTCTTGAAGATTTTGCCAATTTCATGGGCCACGGCAGGAGCTACTACATCAGTAACAACCTCTTTCACAACGGGAAAAACAAGATGAATAGCTTCAGGAAGAAGATTCCATAGAAATCTTCCCTCAACTTTGACATCGGTGGTGTTGGCCACATGTTTACCGTTGGCCACTTGTGTGGCGTTGGCGATTTTAAGGAGGAGGAGGAGGAGGAGGAGAAATAGGTGGAGGAAAAGGTAAACATGAGAAGGAACGAGGAGGCATAGAAGAAAAACAGGAGAAGAAGGTGAGAAGGAGGGAAAAAAGAAGGAGAGGAGGAAAAATTTAAGAGGAAGAGAAGATGAAAAAGAAAAGGTAGACATGAGGAAGAGGAGAAGGAAGAGAAAAAGCAGTGTGGACGGTTCAGTCGGTGTCGATCGACTGCCGGTCAACTAAGTGTGGACACACCTTAAAATTAATATCCGGTATTGATGTAAAAGTTCAAGGTGAAAAGAAGAGAGCGAGAGCAGGACCAACCATTTTCGTGTTCCTGGTGAAAAGACCTTTAATTTGATATATAGGTCGACTAGGTTTCGATAAGTCCTTCTATGGGGTCAGGTCAGACAGACTGACAGACACCGAAGCAAATACAATAATGAATGAGTATTACCTACATCTAGTGGGAGTTCAAGCTCATAGATATAGATCAGAGAAAAAGAGTTTAATGAACCCTAATAAAAAAAAAAATCGCCTGCGGCGCACTTTATTTCTGTTGCGAATTGGGGATTTGAAAACCAAGGCCAGAAAGAAAAAGATTGAGGAACAATTTATTTCAAACCGGCTAGCGGGTCATTATTGTTTGAAAAAAAAATCGCCTGCGGCGCAGCTTACGCTTCATTCATTTTTGTCGAACGAACCGATAAAAATGAAAAAGAAAGAAGAAGAGAAGCTAAGGAAAGAGACGAGGAAACAATTTAGTTCTTATTGGCTGGGGAAGCGTGGATATCAGCAAATTTTCATATTTTTTATTATTACATTTTTATTGAGAAAAAAAAAAAAAAAAAAAAAAAAAAAAAAAAAAAAATTTTTTTTTTTTTTTTTTTTTTTTTGGAAAAAAAAAAAAAAAAAAAAAAAATGATAATAATAATATCAATAAACTACAATAATTTCATCAAATGAAAACACGTGCGGTTTTTATTTATTAGTTTTGACAAAATATTGGGGATTTTGGAATTATTGATGGAGAAC
Source organism: Diaphorina citri (assembly GCF_000475195.1). Classification (NCBI taxonomy): domain Eukaryota; kingdom Metazoa; phylum Arthropoda; class Insecta; order Hemiptera; family Psyllidae; genus Diaphorina; species Diaphorina citri. Next base: position 73,599 of record NW_007378797.1, read on the forward strand.
TCAAACTTCGAAAACCTGGAGGTGGGTTTAGAAGGGAGGGACTCCTTATTGAAATTTGGGACAGGGGTAGGGTACCTACCTACCTATTTTCATGTCTCGCCATTTTTGAAGCTCTTCTGCAATTTTTCAAGGTCTTTCTTTGACCTTCGTACGTGGTTGATAACCGTCTGGGACCTTTCTTTGTCTGCCTTTGGGGTGTAGTGGGTGCACTGGAACTTGTCAGGCCAATATTCCTTTTCATTTGGGTATTTGTTTGGGTGTTTCTCACCCCCCTTTTGTCAGATTCTGCTCATTGAATATCCAACGAAACTTTGATTATTCATTTGGGTGTTTCCCCCCCCCCCCCCCCTTTTTAGAGAAGATGAAAAAGAAAAGGTAGACATGAGGAAGAGGAGAAGGAAGAGAAAAAGCAGTGTGGACGGTTCAGTCGGTGTCGATCGACTGCCGGTCAACTAAGTGTGGACACACCTTAAAATTAATATCCGGTATTGATGTAAAAGTTCAAGGTGAAAAGAAGAGAGCGAGAGCAGGAGGGAAAATAGAAGAAGAGAGAAGGAAGAGCCACCCTACTTATAGCGCTTGGAAGATAGCGCGCCTGTCTTGTAAGCGTTAGGTCACAAGTTCGATTCCCACCCCGGGGCGAACTGTATCCTAAGTATTCTCATCTAACCTATTATCAGAAGAGAGGAATAAAAATAACCTAGGTAAAACAGTATTCAACTGCTAGGTATGTTTTCACTTGACAAATAGGTATACATATGGAATTTGTTTATTAATAAAATTATAGGACAATACAGAGTTAAAAACAAACAAGGAGTGTACATGTTTCACCATGTCCTGACGGGTATCATGTTACGCGACGTGATATCCGGTTTCTAGAAGATTGTTAATATTACAATCAAATTTGGAAAATGAGATTTTTTTCTCACATTTATTGTATATTGTACCTATGGGAGAAGAATTAGAAGATTTTTCCAATTTCTTGAAGAATTAGAAGCTTTTGCCAATTTCTTGAAGAATTACTTCTTGAAGATTTTGCCAATTTCATGGGCCACGGCAGGAGCTACATCAGTAACAAGCTCTTCCACAACGGGAAAAACAATATGAATAGCTTCAGGAAGAAAATTCCATAGAAATCTTCCCTCAACTTTGACATCGGTGGTGTTGGCCACATGTTTACCGTTGGCCACTTGTGTGGCGTTGGCGATTTTAGCCAACTCAGCATGGAGCTTCCCCGAAACAATGAGCTTGGTAATATGATCAGTGTAGATCTTCGTGATTTTATCTAACAATTTGGCAGCAGGGTCAGATTTGGTTGTAATTTCGTTGTTTGGGCGAGCGGTTGTGATGGGAGGATCACTGAGGGCTGGAAGGTGAAAACAGATCTTTATCAAATATGTGATAAACCTGCTGAGGACTTTTTTTTAATGAGATAATTGAATTACAGGTTTCAACTGCTAAGGTCTTATCGTCCCGAAAGACAGGATCGGAGAATGCCAGCCTTTCCGAGAACGAACCTCATATGTTTAGGATGAAATCCTCACCGAGCGGGAATCGGCCTAACACTTACAAGGCAGACGCACTACGCTTTAAGCTAGCTAGGCTGTTAACCGTAATTCTTCTGAAGAGGTATCCGGGTACCTTTTTCGACTTTGAAAGCTTTTTAGAATAAGTTATCGTTAATATTTTCGTCTGAAATTTCCTGACATCTTCAATCAAAAGATTCTACGTCTAATCATATAATTTTTCGAACCAAAAAGTTGAGAGGAGTCCCGACAGGAGGCATTCAAAACGGTTCACCTGAATTTTACTGAAGAGGGTACCCGGGTACCTCGGTGACTTTGAGCGCTTTTTAGAATAAATTCCCGTTAATATTTTCGTCTGAAATTTTCTGACATCTTCAATTAAGTGATTCTTCGTCTAATCATATAATTTTTCGACCAACAAGTTGAGAGGGGTCCCGACAGGAGGCAGCGGTCCACCGGAATCCTACTGTAGAGGGTACCCATATTAAGTACAGACATGGGAACTGTACTGTAGAGGGTACCCATATTAAATACAGGTCCAGCAGGAAAAGGATCTCTCTGTGTGGATGATTTGTACCTGCCAATATAGCATGTGGCCCGCATACACATGGAAGTTGGAAATCCCTGGTGTAGAATAAGTGTTAAGTAGGTATAAACAAGCGTTTCATTGATCGTTCGAAGTAAGTTCGAAGTTCTCCACGATTTTTCATTTGGGTCGATTTGGGCAGTCCTTTTGGTACGTTTCCCTCACGATAACTCTCGAAAGGTTTGTCCGATTTTCATGAAATTTGGCGGCATTGTACAACCAGTACAACACATCAAGCAAATATGTTTAATCACATTTATCCCCTGAGCGGGCCTTTGAGGCCCCCAAAGGAGTGTCATCTAACAGTTCACAGAACCGCGTTCATCTTACTGGATCAGAAATCAGTGGTGCGTCGACTTGAGGCCGGTAAATACTACTCGTGTCACGTCACGTGAACTCATAGGGAGAGTGGGAGACAGAAAGATGTAATTCAAAGTTTTTCCATACTACTGTAGGTAATCTCGTTCAGTACAGCCACACCACTTTGACGTCACGTCACGTGAGCTCTATCAAGAGCTGATGTTGCAAGAGCTCACGGTACTTGAACTCACGTGTTCTTGGCAGTTTAGACGTTAAGTCCCCCGTCATAAAAACCTTCCTTGACCTGGAATCGAACCTGTGTGCGTCCATCTTTTCCGACCTTGTCTGTCTCGTCAGAGAGAAAAGGAGGTTAACATGTGACAGGAGAGAGAGAGAGAGAGAGAGAGAGAGACAGAGAGAGAGAGAGAGAGAGAGAGAGAGAGAGAGAGAGAGAGAGAGAGAAACTCGGTTCGTTTGTCCTTCGGATTTTGAAATCGGCAAATGTCATTGCAAGTCGTTAAACTTTTTCCGAGAATTCTTAGAACGAAGAGTTCATTAAGGAGATTTTGTTGTGGGGCCAATTTTTTTCGTCGCGAGCAAACGGTCGGTGCTGAGAAAGCCCTAGAATGGAACTGTATTTAGGTTTCTCTGAACTTTAAAAATATGAGCGTGATTTTGGCTTTTGAATTATTTTGTATATGAATTTATTTACTTTTTTTTTTTTTTTTTTTGTCTGGCTTTTTACTATTTATTGTTATGTTCATTTCTTATCCCTATTATTTTTTTTACCGCCTTCTGACCGCTGAAACCACTAACTGCCATTTTTTTTTCTCCTTCTTCTTCTCTTCTTCTTCTTCTTTCTTTTCCTCTTTTTCTTTCTTTGGCAGAGAATGAAGTAAAATAGAATTAACAAGATGAAAAAAAGCTTGAGAGAGAGAGC
>NW_007378797.1:77680-83433 GCF_000475195.1 Diaphorina citri
TCCTTTTCAGACTCTTTCTCCACCTTCCTACTTCTTCTCCTCCTACTCCTTTTCATACTTCCCTTCTCCCTTTTTCTCCTCCCGCCTGCTTTTTTGATGTTGATTCAATACATCCGCTGCTCATTGAAAATGTCCGGCTTGTATTCCACTCACCATTTTTTGTTTCCTCATTTAGTCATCGCGGCGGGAAATGTCAATTACTCACCACCCCAGTGCGTCTCAAAATTCTCGCCGCCCGGGGACCCTTTTCAAAGCTTCAATTTTTCTGTTGAACCCCCCCCCCCCCTCCAGGGCCGTATCCAGGATTTTGTCGAGGGGGGGTGGAGGATGCTCCAAATTTTCTGACCTACAATAATGGAGAAAAATGGCCCTGCCTCCATCACATAAATGTTCCATAAGAGTGAATAATGTGAACATAAATATGCTTCTAATAGCGCCGCAGGCTTTTTTTCAATTTGGTCTACGGTCTTTCTTTATCTCAGAATCTCATCCTCATCAGTTTTGTGATCTTTCTCTTCTTCGCTTCGGGGGAAAAATTTAAGTAAAATATCCAAATTCTCGCGGCACACCTAAGGCCACCTTGCGGAATTCTAGAGTACCGCGACACTGGTTGGGAACCGATGATCTGCGCCACAGTTAGTCAGTTAGTTTTTCCCTCGAACAAAGGACGCGACAAGAGCTTTAAAATATTTTATTTCGACGTACACACGAATATATTTACAGGGTGTTTCATTGTGTCATCTTAAATTGGTCTAGAAGAAATTAAAAAAAAGAGGGGGAATAATTATGGATTATGTGTGGTAAATTGGAGCCTTTTCACGAGGAGGAAAAAATAATTATTTGCAGTTAAAGCAGACAGAGTACCGCGACACTGGTTGGGAACTGATGATCTGCGCCACAGTCAGTTAGTTTTTCCCTTGAACAAAGGACGCGACAAGAGCTTTAAAATATTTTATTTCGACGTACATACGAATATATTTACAGGGTGTTTCATTGTGTCATCTTAAATTGGTCTAGAAGAAATTAAAAAAAAGAGGGGGAATAATGTGCACCGTGACCTCCAGGCATAGAGCGGAAAAATCTTTGACCCCGCCTGGAACCGAACCCGAGATCTCCAACTTTGCAAGCCTCGTGTGATACGGGGTTGTTTGGACACCCTGGTATATCTAACCTTCGGAAAGATTGTTTCCATTCAAACAGGAAAACTCGTTGAAAAGCTGTCGAAGCGAGGGTAATAGGGACTTTTGAAGTTTATTATTTTATTATTATTGTTATTATTATTATTATTATTATTATTATTATTATTATTATTATTATTATTATTATTATTATTATTATTATTATTATTATTATTATTATTATTATTATTATTATTATTATTATTATTATTATTATTATTATTATTATTATTATTATTATTATTATTATTATTATTATTATTATTATTATTATTATTATTATTATTATTATTATTATTATTATTATTATTATTATTATTATTATTATTATTATTATTGAAAAAAATAAATAAAAAAATGGTAGGTAACTAACCACGTGCTATGTACCGAAATGATATGCTCTCTCTCTCTCTACAAGGCCTTCTAAAGCCCTCATTCCATTCCCAGTATGGTTCTTCTTCAAATTTTTTGTTATCTCGTCGGTGCCATGAAGAGTTATTAATGGTTTTTTAATTCATCGATCGACGGGCGTCGACTATGCTTGGACACGGTTTAGCCAACACCTGAGCGCAGCAACACGGTTGCTTCTGGAGGTTCTGGCAAAACTCTAAAGGTTATGGAGGACCCTTACTGAACCTCCGAGACCCGATGGAACTCAAAATCTAAAGTATTATAATTTAATTACACAAATTAATTGCTTTGATAGATTCTATAGAGTAATTAAAAAAAGGAAAGTAATAAAAAAATGGTAGGTAACTAACCACGTGCTTTGTACCGAAATGATATGCTCTCTCTCTCATCTCTCTCTACAAGGCCTTCTAAAGCCCTCGGAGTCGACACTGTCTTAGCTTAGGAGATGTTACCTATGTAAAGTTTAAAATTGTAATAAATAAATGAAATCAAATCAAATCTCTCTCTCTCTCTCTTTTATTAGACTCCAAGTCCTTATCGTTGACGTCCGTTATCTTCGCCACTTTTTGCGTATAAAAACTCTCCTGCCTCCTTTTTGGGTATAAATACCGTTCTCTAACCAACCACTCTACTTCAGTCTTCCTCTGTAAAGAACATCTTATCGTCAGAAGTGAACTTACATCACAGCATCACCATGAAGTCCGTAGTCTTCGAGACGGTTTGCATTCTGCTGCTCCATTTGGATGAGTTTACGACATTTCCAGGGAACCACCTATACCTGGGCTTTTTATGATGATCGGGGATTGAACCCTCATCCCTCATACCACTGGGTTAATTAATGTAATTATCTGCTTCCTCCTCCAGTAATAACCCCGAGGTCCTTTAGATTGGTTGAATATTAAACCATCACAATTTGACTCGTTTTCAGTTGGCTTTGAACAGGCTTTCAGTTTTTTTTTTTTTTTTTTTTTTTTTTTTTTTTTTTTGGGGGTCGAATTTTTTTTGTCTTTTTTTTTTTAAAAACCCCAGGTGTCAGAATTTGTTAGGACTTTAATTTTTCAAAATCCCCCTCTGTGACTTTTTTTCTCCGAGTCCTCTTCATTCCCTCATTCTTTTTCTCCTCCTTCCCTTCCTTCTTCTTCTTCTTCTTTTCCACCACCTCCTTCTGCTCCTCCTACTTGTCCGCCTCCTCTTCCTTCTTCTCCTCCTCCTCCTCCTCCTGATACTCCACACCGCTTATTTATACCTGATTCCTCATTCTTCTTCTCCTCTTCCTCCTTCTTCCCCTTCTCCTCCTCCTCCTTCTCTTTCTTCTCCTCCTCCTCCTGATCCTCCTCACCCCTTATTATCCCTGATTCTTCATTCTTCTTCTCCTCTTCCTCCTTCTTCTCCTTCCTCCTCCTCCTCCTTACTCCTTCTACTCTTTCTTCTCATCCTCGTTATTGGAGGTAGATTTCTCCTGAGCTGTTCATGTTACCTACTCGTATGTTGGAGCTTGTCACTTGTTACATTCTATTATTATTTTTGTTGAGTGGGAAGAGCTGATGTCGTGAATTTAATAATATAGGTTAAGTGTTATAAAAAAGTACATATACAAGCGTTCCATTTTTCTGGCCCGCGAAGCTTTTTGGGTGGGACTCATGGGGCTTAATTTTTGCTCTTTCAATATGGGGTGGACTCCGAAAATGTGGAGCATCTACTATCCCCCCCCCCCTCAAGAAAATAGGGGCATTTTATGGGATAGCTTCAGCGAGAAGGTTGCAATGAAGGCTGCACGTACCCTCAATTGAAGAATATTATTAAAGAAGTCCTAACGCTAACTTGGGCCTCTTTTGGGCCCAACTTGAGGCTTTTAGTAAAGAGGAGGACAGAATAGGAGAAAGCCAGGCCGGTCTGAGAACGAACCTTATCGACTTAGGATAAATTCCTCCCCGGGTGGGAATCAAACCCGCGACCTATGTAGCTCTAAAGCTGTGTCCACACATAGTCGACGCCTCGCCGTCGATCAACTAGGTGAAGAGGTGAATCTAATATGTTCTCGAGGCAGTGTACGGTTTCAGAGCTGTCGATCATCGAAATCGATCGACGACCGGTCGACTATGTGTGAACAAACATTATTTATAGTTCCGTAAGAGAAGAGAGAACATTAGGAGGAAGCGAGCCGTTCTGAAAACGAACCTTATCTGCTTATAAAATCTGCACCCCGCGAGAATAACCTCTCATAACGGTCAGGGGTGCTACCCTCAATGTTAACAGGCTCTTCTGGAATAGAACGCTTCAATAATTTATGAACGCGCTTCCTGGGTAGCAATAACATTGCAGGGGGTAGATAGTATTATTGGTTATACAGGGCGCGGCAAAAGTCCGGCAAAGGCTGAATATCTTTCGATTGGCTTTAGTTTAGGTACCTACGAAATTGAAACTGTGCATGGTGTTTGTAAAAAATTATTTGGGGGACTTTTGCCGCACCCTGTACAGTATACATAGGTAGGTATTTATCGGTTATATTATACTTACATAGGTAATAAACTGTCAGGGAATAGAATATACCTTGTTTATCCTGCCCGAATAGGACTGAAAAGTCCCTTTACCCCAGCAGTCTAAACAAGGTCTCGTATATTTGATGGGTTAAAGAAAGTCCCTTTACCCCAGCAGTCTAAACAAGGTCTCGTATATACGTATATTTGATGGGTTAAAGAATAATACATACAACTAACAATTCAGTAAAAAGACCTTGCTTAACTAGAAAAAAGAAAAATAATAATGACAACTTGATAAAATCAGCCCTCCCATCCTGTATTAAGCTCAAGTTTAATGCTTCAGAATATTATAGTATTTTGTTTTGTTTTTATTTATGTTTATTTTCTATCTATTTTTTCACATAAAAAACGAGTGACAGTGTATTTTATTGGCACCCTCCCCCCCATCTGGTCTATCGCCTGGCGTTTACCGTTTTCTGTTTGGCCATGATCACCTAGCCCCAGCGTTGCTTAACCTGTGTTACCCAGCTAGCATAGGTACAGTAATACCTCGATTATTTCAACTAATTGGGACCGAGGGTAGTTGAAATAAGTAATCGAAAGTTGAAATAATTAAAATTCCGTGTAAAGCAAAACGAAATAGGGGCAACATTTTTAGATACAAAAGAACAAAATGGTTAATAAATACCCTTTTTAAACTGATTTGGGGTTGAAATAATAGATAATATATAGAGAGTTGAAATAATCGAGGTTCTACTGTACTCCAGAATTGTACAATTCTCAGTAGGGATCGTTAAACTAAAGATCGACCCTTATAGTAAGGGATTTTTCTTTTTATTTCTTTTTTCATCTATGTGTAAAAGGAATAAAATTTCCCTGATAAAAGGGATTTTGTCCCTTTTAAGAGGGAATTTTATATCAATTTATATATTTTCGAATTGGAATAACCAATCAAATTGGTTGGTTGGTTGGTTTGTTTTAAACTGTGGATTAAAATTCATCCACTCAGTTTAGCTACTATACAAAGATCAGGTAGATTAAACACAGATTATCGCCCCAGAAAGGGCCATATTGGGCTTTTTCCCTCCTCTGCTGTGGGCCGGGCTCCCAAGGAGCCTTGTCTGGCCATCTGTCCACACATTTTGAGAAACGCTAAGTGATCTATATCTCCGTAGCTGTCTTCGCTGTTTATCTCTACTTGGGGATAATATTTTGATGGGTTTGTCCGATTTTCATGATGGCGGAATTGTACAACACATCAAGCAAATATGTTTAATCACATTTTTAGCCCCTGAGCGGGCCTTTCAGGGCCACGAAGGACCCCGTTTTTGGAGTGTCATCTATCAGTTCACAGAACCGCGTTCATCTTACTGGATCAGAAATCCGTGGTGCGTCGACTTGAGGCTGGTAAAAGGTAGAAAATACTACTCGTGTTACGTCACGTGAACTCATAGGGAGACAGAAAGATGTAGTTCAAAGTTTTTCCATACTACTGTAGGTAATCTCGTTCAGGATAGCCACACCACTTTCGTGACGTCACGAGAGCTCTATCAAGAGCTGATGTTGCAAGAGCAAGAGCTCACGTGTTCTTAGCAGTTTAGACGTAAAATCCCCCGTCATAAAAACCTTCCCTGACCTGGAATCGAACCTGTGTTCGTCCATCTTTTCCGACCTTGTCTGTCTC
>NW_007378798.1:0-24304 GCF_000475195.1 Diaphorina citri
CAAAAGAAAAGAAAAAAAAAAAAAAAAAAAAAAAAAAAAAAAAACAGGGTCGAACCTAGTTTTTGATGCTCCCGTGTCCAAACTGAAGATACCATTTAAGGACGCATCTAATAAAGAAAGTAGGAGATGCTATAAGGGACGTACTTATGGTAAGTTAGGATCAAAGTCAAAATGGGACATCCTGTATATACCTAAAGCTTACTTCTGTTATCAATAGGAAGCTTTGACTTATTTATGTAAAGAAAAAGTATCTAAAATGGGGAAAAAAATATAGGTACTTTCTATGGGACACATTTAATAATGGGAGATACTATAAGGCACGCGCTTATGGAAAATTATGGTCAAAGTAAAAAAGGACACCCTGTATATATCTAAAGCTTATTTCTGTTATCAATTCCCTACGTGGGAAGTATTGGGATTATATTTATGTTGAGAAAAAAATGTCAAAAACGGAGAGATATACTTTCTATGGGACGCATATACAGTCGAACCTGCCGAAGTGGGACCCGTCCAAGAGGGAAACCTGGATAAGTTCAGTGGCGTAGCGTGGTCTAAATTCAAGTGCAGGGCGTGTAGCGCTCATGCACAGTTCTACCAAGTCCCATCAAAGTACATGCCATTAATATTTATGAGCACTAGAGTGAACTTTTGAGTTGTATGGCCGCCATACACGCCATACATACGCTACGCCACTGGATAAGTTTATTATTGCCGGTCCCATGGATTCCCGCTCAGACAGGTTCGACTGTAATAAAGGAAGTGGGAGATACCAAGGGATGTACATAACCTACTTATGAAAAGTTAGGATCAAAGTAAAAATGCACACCCTGTACCTACCTATAAATAGAGTTTTTTTTTTATATCAATTCCCAGCGTAGGAAGCATTGGGATAATAAAGGCAGTAAGAGATACTATGGGACGTATACCTACTTATGGAAAATAGGGATCTGCCACTATATTCGTTAGAGGTAAAAAAAATGTTTGAATATTTTGCAACCAAATTGAATGGAGATTGTTTTGTGTGTGTGCGAGAGAGAGAGAGAGAGAGAGAGAGAGAGAGAGAGAGAGAGAGAGAGAGAGAGAGAGAGAGAGAGAGAGTGTTTTCATCACTTTATCTCCCCCTTTCTTTCCCCCCCTTTATTCTTCTTTCTATACCTTTTTTACCTTATTTTCCTTTTCTGCCTCTTCACTTTTTCGTCTCTCTCTCTCGCTCTCTCTCTATCTCTCTCTGTCTCTCTCTGTATCTTTCCTCCCCCTCTTTATTTTCCTATCTGCATATCTTTCCCCTATTTCTCTTTCTCTCTTTTCTTCAGATTTATTTCCTCTGTCCTCTTTCTCTTTTTAACATTTCCCTTTCCTTATCAAGTTTTTCAGTCTCCCCCTCCTGTTTCCTCTTTCTCTCTCTCTCCCTCTCTTTCTTCTTTACTTTTCAACTCTCCATTACGATTCTCTCTGCCTCCCTATTTCTGAATGTTCGCTGTCTTTTTTCTTATTTCTCATCAGAAAAAAACTTTGTCAATTTCCTTTGCAGCGCATTCCGCGAGAATACAGAAAGCAGCAGCTTTGTAAGTTTGCAGTAGGTAGATGTTCATTCACTTCATTTAGCTTTTCAGTACAGTGACGTCATTGACATTCCTTAAAAGAGAGGGAGAGGGTGAAGGAGTTTGGTTTGTTATTCTTTACAAAAACCCTTTTGAATGTCTCTTCTGAAAATATTTTTCCTCCCTCTCTCCCTCCCTCTCTCTCTCTTTCTTCTTTACTTTTCAACTCTCTATCATCATTCTCTCTGCCTCCCTATTTCTGAATGTTCGCTGTCTGTTTTCTTACTTTTCATCAGAAAAACTTTGTCAATTTCCTTTGCAGCGCATTCCACGAGAATACAGAGAGCAGCAGCTTTGTAAGTTTGCAGTAGGTAGATGTTCATTCACTTCATTTAGCTTTTCAGTACAGTGACGTCATTGACATACCTAAAAAAAAAAAAAGATGAGTGTTTTACCGCCGTTTTTATTTCGTATCAATGAAACAACTGCTACATTAGACTCATGTGATCTGTGTCTTAGCATGCCCATCCGGTAGTATGTCCCTCATCAAATGTGGGCGATACTTTTTTCGGGGGAGGTTTTGCCAGTAGGTCCCTGGGTCAATAGATCAATAGAGGATGCTGCAGATTATACCATGTAGGTCTTTAGGGCCCCTGAACGTGTCCTTCTGGGGTCCCTGATTCCCGTGGCCCCTTGGGAGGTTGCGGCCGCGGGATACACCAGTGTTTCAATATTCAGATGTTTTTTCAAAGTAGGTATGTGCGGAAACCTTTCTGAGCATTTTACATCAACATAACCGCTGCAACAACAACAACAACAAGAAAACATTTTTAAACGAAAATAAACAACTCGAAACAAAAAGAAAAATAGTGAAAAGAAACAAGAAAATATTACAACAACAGTCTTCATATCTCTCTCTCTCTCTATTTTCTTTCATTTCTTCTTCTTCCTTTTCCTTTCCATCTCTCTCTCTCCCCTCTCTGTTTTCCCTCTTGTGGTCTTTGCGATCGCGTGTGACGGTATTTTGGCAACAGTGGCTTAATATCGTCCCGAAATTGAAGAGAGAAGTTAGACAGGGTAGGAGAAACGAGCATTATCTCTTCAGGATAAAATCCGCCCCAGGCGGGAATCGAACCCGCGGCCTAGCTCTTACAAGACACATGCTCTACCAACCAAGCTAACTAGTCTGGCTAGTCAAAGTCGTTAATGACCTTTTAATCAGACGATCACGCAATATTTGTGGCCAATTTTTCATCAATGTACAACAATTCTCTATGAACTATGAATCTTTATTTCATACTCAGAGCTTGCCAAAAATGGCGTTTATATTCCAAAAATTTGCATAATTTAAAACAAGCGAAGAAGCTGTAATACGGTAATACCTAGATATGTGTATGTACCTATAGATCTTAGGTTTTATTTAGATATATTTTTTATTCCTAATCTGGACCTATGTATTTATTGAAATAAGTAATTCAGTATTTATTCAGGGCACAGATTGATTTATGCAGATTTGCATTATTGTAAACAATGGCTCTGAGAGGGTAAAAAAAAAAAACTAGGTAAGTATGTTGCCAAAACTTACTCGTTGCAAGCTCCATCACTCATCACCTCGCATGCAACGTTGCATTATGTATTAACCAGGGCACGAATTGATTTATCCAGGTTTGTTTACATCTGTTTACATTTGCCAGATTAAATAAATAGAGCTACCTAACCACATTCATATGTGGGTGAGGAGGAGGAGGGAGGGGGGAGAGGGAGGGAGGAGAGGATCGCATTACTAGAACAAATAATGTTCACTTGTGTAATACAGTTATTAGAGAGTTTTAGCGTCATTGGAATTAAAAAAAAAATAAAATAAAATAGAATTTTTTAGAATTTAATTTTTTTGATTTAGAGTAAACTGTTTAAATGAGAAGCTAGCATTTTTATTTAGAAAAGAAAACGACCTAGGAAATTTTACCACTTTCAAAAGTACTCCATTTATCAAACCACGCTTCGGCACTGGTATTTATCGTGAACAATAGAAACATAAATTCAATCAATACACGGGAGACTAGAATGAACTGTTTACATGGGAAGTTAGTTTCCATTTTCAGTTGAAAAAAGAGAACAACTTCCAAAAAAATATCGTCGCTTTCAAAAATGCGCCCCTCCAGACTAGGTAGGTACGCTACGACACTGCTATTTATCGTGAACAATAGAAACATGAATTCAATCAACACACGAGAGACTCCGAGTAAACTGTTTACATGAGAAATTGGTATTTTCATTATATAAAAAAAGAAGAACCTGCAAAATTTCGCAACTTTCAAAAGTACTCAACTTACCAAACTACGCTTCGGCACTGGTATTTATCGTGAACAATAGAAACATAAATTCAATCAATACACGGGAGACTAGAATGAACTGTTTACATGGGAAGTTAGTTTCCATTTTCAGTTGAAAAAAGAGAACAACTTCCAAAAAAATATCGTCGCTTTCAAAAATGCGCCCCTCCAGACTAGGTAGGTACGCTACGACACTGCTATTTATCGTGAACAATAGAAACATGAATTCAATCAACACACGAGAGACTCCGAGTAAACTGTTTACATGAGAAGTTAGCATAAACAAGAGGAACATTGGGAGGGATCATCATAATATCTGCTTAATTTCTTTTCGTAAAGTTTTCGCTTCAGCCCGTTCTCTAGAAAGTAGTGGTGTGGGGTCATTTCCCCTTTCAACTTAAGATAAAAGTTTTCATACTCCGAACGATTACCATGTTGTGTTACCCGCCAGCGCCGCGACTGCTGTTAAATCATATTTATTTCATTACTCATCAATCAAGTGTTTATTATCACTTAATCGATTCTCAATTCTCTCTCTCTTTTTTTTTAATTATTTATCCTGTGATCTATTTTGATCTTCCATCTAAAACTAATAGACGCTTTGAATCTGTAACAACACACATCTGAATCGCGAGTGAAAAGAATAGGTACTTGTATATAATACATTATACCTATGATAGGTATGTAGGGTAGAGTGGGGCAAAGGTACGCAGTGGGGTAAAGGTATGCACCTAGTTTTTGAGAAAATGGTAATAGATAGCAACCTAAGTATGTATAATATTATATCATTTTTATTATCATTTTATACCTACCTACAATATACCTGTAATACGTAGGGTAGGGTGGGGCAAAGGTAAGCAGTGGGGTAAAGGTACGCACCTAGTTTTGGTAATAGACAGCAACCTAAAAGCTGAAGAATAACTTTCCTTCCGATTTTGTAAGCCAAAACAACCTCTTGAAAACGTTTATCTTGGTCGCTGGGTGAGTACCTTTACACCACGCTACCCTAAGTTACAAAAAATTACAAAATTCGCAGAAAAAAAAAGTGAGTAATATGTTTGCCCCACGCTACCCTACTTTACAAAAAGTACAAAAATAACCAAAAAAAAGGTGACTGACTACCTTTACCCCACTCTGCCCGACGTACCATACATTATTTTCAATCTGTCACTGTTTTGCGAAGTACTGAGCGTTTTATATCTTGACCTGAAGTTACCTGGTGAGCGCACTGATGATTTATACATATACTGAGCCCCTCACCGTAGCACACATCCTGACTTGCCCCCTTGACCCCCATACGTTCCTTACTCCCCAACACTCCCTCCCTATCTGATGACAAACCTGGTGTAGATTCCCTCATGTCCTACCTAAGATCCCTCAACATCATTGATAAAATATAAGACGAGGACCGGCGCGAACGACATGTAACACATAGTTAAAGCACCTAAAAGGAAAAAAAAAAAGTAGACTGTTTACATGGGAAGTTAGTTTCCATTTTCAGTTGAAAAAAGAGAGTTCCAAAAAAATATCGTCGCTTTCAAAAATGCGCCCCTCCAAACTAGGTAGGTACGCTACGACACTGCTATTCATCGTGAACAATAGAAACATAAATTCAATCAATACACGAGAGACTCCGAGTAAACTGTTTACATGAGAAATTAGTATTTTCATTATATAAAAAAAGAAGAACATGCAAAATTTCGCAACTTTCAAAAGTACTCAACTTACCAAACTACGCTTCGGCACTGGTATTTATCGTGAACAATAGAAACATAAATTCAATCAATACACGGGAGACTCCGAGTAAACTGTTTACATGAGAAGTTAGCATAAACAGTAGGAACACTGGGAGGGATCATCATATCTGCTTAATTTCTTTTCGTAAAGTTTTCGCTTCAGCCCGTTCTCTAGAAAGTAGTGGTGTAGAGTCATTTTTTCCTTTTCCCCTTTCAACTTAAGATAAAAGTTTTCATACTCCGAACGATTGTCGGCAACCGCGTGAACATGACAAATTTAAATAGGAGGAATATGACAAATTTAAATAGCCTATGTCACCCTCAGTACTCTTCTCAACAACCACAAACAGCGCCATCAGCGTAACAGCGCCGTAACAGACAGACATACATGTAAATGTTTCTGTACCTCTTCGTTTTAACTTTTACTTACCTTCTCATTTAAACCCTACCTTCCTCTGATGAAATTTCAAAAAAAGTTCTCATTCCCCCTTCTTTTCCAATATTAAAAAAAAATCTCTCGCAAAACGCTTTTTGGAATACTCTTCAAGTTTCAAGGCGCACCCCTCCCCCAAAGGGGGAGAGCATTAAATTTCCCACCTTTGACTCCGAATCACCCCCGATCCAAGGTGCCTATAATATAGAATAGAATAGAATATACCTTGTTTATCCTGAAGCTTTTTGAGGGAAATGGCTTTAATTTTTTACTTTCCCTATCCTAGTAATGTAATTTTATAGTATGCCTCTGTAGTTATTATATCTTTGATTGAACGGGTGAGTTGAGAAGTCACAAAACATTTAACTTTTAGGAGCTGGGTCAACACAAAATATTAGAAAGTATAATTTTTTGGCGATTTCTGACTCTACTGAATAAACGGTTACAGATTTCCAAAAGCTATGGAAGGAAATTCCCAAAACCATACCTAAACACCAGAAATGCATAGTTCAATAGGATAATAGAAGTCATGTGATGCTCACACATTTTTGTATAAAACTCCTCACTTTCATTGAGGTGATATTTGAATTGAATTGCAGCGGTGTGTGTGTTTATGTCCTTTTGTGCATTTTATGAAATCTGATTGTGTTCATGTGAAATCGATTTTCCGTGGTCTGTTTTATGTGCTTTTAACCTAGTTATAACACAATTCTGAAATTTCAAGCTAATGTACCTATTATACCTATTTAAAACCTATTTAGATTGTTTATAGTTAACCTCTAATAACTGGATCACACTAGACTTGCACGCCGGAGGTCCCAGGTTCGAAGTTTTTTCGGCTTTGTTTGTGCTTGGAGTTCAAGGTGTACTCAGCCGCGATAATCTCAGCCGGGTTCGAACTTTTTTCGGCACTGTTTTTGCTTATAGTTCAGGGTACACTTGCTTATAGTTCAGGGTACACTCTGCCTCGATAGGGACTTTTTACAGTTTTCAGTCTCATTTTTAGCCCGTCCTTCCTTTATTATTACGATAGTAATAAAAAAAAGGTATAGTGGACGGACTATTGTATTCGCTTCGGTGTCGTCAGTCTGTCACTCTGTCTGTCTGTCCCCATAGAAGGACTTATCCAAACATGGTTGACCTATATATCAAATTAAAGGTCTTTTTACCAGGAACACGAAAATGGTGGTGCAAATTTTGACAAATATTGGGAATAAAGGGAGAACGGGCTCTAGTCTTGATTTTAAATCATTACATGAAAGTAAAATCAAATCAAGAATGATAATAAACTGAATATTAAACAAATTGGGTAGGTACATAGGTACTGATTTTCTCTAATCAAGATCGAATAAACTACGGGCTAAAAAATTCCCGGAGGGACGGGCCCAGCTTGTTACATCAGTACCTAATATTACCAGAGTGTATAGGTACCTATGTAGGTATATTTTTCTCCTACTTTTCTTTTCTTTAATAATTTCTACATTCCAGTCCTCTTATTTTCTTTCTCTCTCTCTCTCTCTCTCTCTCTCTCTCTCTCTCTCTCTCTCTCTCTCTCTAAAATTCCCGCAGGGACGGGCCCAGCTTGTTACATCAGTACCTATTACCAGAGTGTAATAATCTCTACATTCCATTCCTCTTTATTCTCTCTCTCTCTCTCTCTCTCTCTCTCTGTTTCTCACTCCTTTCCACTTTTTTTTAATGGATTTAAAATGTGTTCGCAGTGTTTTTTAAGTTTTTAATTTTTTTTTTTTCTTTCCTTTTCTTAGGAGAAGGTCATTGGGGTCACAAAAATATTTTCATTGACCAATTTAGTCCACATTCTCCCATTTTAATACTCCTTATTCCACTTTCGCTGATTCTACACACCTGTAACCTATAACCTAAGCACAGTGGCGTAGCGTGTATGTATGTCGTGTATGGCGGCCATACAACTCAAAAGTTCACTCTAATGCCCATAAATATTAATGGCATGTACCTACTGTGATGGGACTTGGTAGACTGAGAAAAGAGAAAAATATAAAGCAACGGGATACGATATGAGAGAAAATGATATGGGATGGAGAAGAAGCAGAGATAAGAAGAAGGGGAGGAGGAAGAAGAGAAGGAGGAGGAGAAGGAGAAAGCAAGAAATAAGAAAGAATGAAAGAAGAAGAGAAGGAGGAGGAAGAAGAAGAAGAGCATCTTTTTGGTCTTTACGTCTTTAGATCTACTCACAAAATTCCGTTGGTCCTCATTTTTCCTGCTCTATGACTTTGAAACATCACCCAAGTAAGCGCAACTGATCTATTCTCTTCCCCTTTCTAACCATTTCTTTCCCTCCTTTTTTTCTCTCTTCCTCTCTCTCACCCTTCTCTTCTTTTTCCTCTCTCTCCCTTTCCTCCTCCTCTTCTTTTCTCTCCTTTCCTCCCATTTACGCTCTCTCTTCATCCGTCTCCATTTCTCCCTTTGTATTTTCCCAGTTTAGCTCTCTGTCTTTTCTCTCTATTTCTCTCTCTCCCTCTCCCTCTCTCTCCCTCTCTCTCCCTCTCTCTCTCTCCTCTATCTCACCCTTCTCTTCTTTTTCCTCTCTCTCCCTTTCCTCCTCCTCTTTTCTCTCCTTTCCTCCCATTTACGCTCTCTCTTCATCCGTCTCCATTTCTCCCTTTCTATTTTCCCAGTTTACCTCTCTGTCTTTTCTCTCTATTTCTCTCTCTCTCTCCCTCTCCCCCCCTCTCTCTCTCTCTCTCTCTCTCCCTCTTTCTCTCTTTCTCTCTCTTACTCTCTCTCTTTCTCTCTTTCTCTCTTTCTCTCTCTTACTCTCTCTCTTTCTCTCTCTCTTACTCTCTCTCTTTCTCTCTCTTACTCTTTCTCTCTCTCTCTCTCTTTCTCTCTCTCTCTCTCTTTCTCCCTCTCTCTCTCTCTTTCTCTCTCTCTCATGTTATTAGAATCATGTTATTTGTTATTTCAGTTCCGTGTTTGCGGTACGTGACGGGGAATTAGAAGCTTTATCGTGTATGTTTCATTACGGGGAATTACGTTAGACTAAGAGCTTTACACGGCTTTTCTATTTTTATGGCACCTGGTGGGTGAAAACTACACACGGTCATAAACATCATAGACTAATAGATACCTGTTGTAGGAGTGTAGAATAAACACAAAAACAGAAGAGAATAAATGGGTAGATAGAATGGACAGGTTAGAAACTACGAAATATGGATGAAATTGAACTTTCCTCCAAAAAGGATTGAAATAGTCGAGAAAAAGAAGAAGAAGTTATGAAAGAAATCAATTTGAGACTATACATTTTAAAATTTGCTTATATGTCCATAGACTAACAGATACCTGTTGTAGGAGTGTAGAATAAACACAAAAATAGAAGAGAATAAATGGGTAGATAGAATGGACAGGTTAGAAACTACGAAATATGGATGAAATTGAACTTTCCTCCAAAAAAGGATTGAAATAGTCGAGAAAAAGAAGAAGAAGTTATGAAAGAAATCAATTTGAGACTATACATTTTAAAATTTGCTTATATGTATTCTCGATGTTTTTCCTGGTATGTTCTGTTGCCCGTCGCGCCGCGACTGCTGTTAAATCATATTTATTTCATTACTCATCAATCAAGCTTATATGTAACTTTGGAATTTTTGGATCAACAAAAGACCTCAGGGGCTTTAACCACTCGTCCACAGACTCCGCAGAAGTGCGCAGAGTGGAGCTAAGTTTTTATTAAAGTTGTAAATCAAGACTTGATGACCAAGCTCTAACTTTCCAAGCAATAAGTAGCTTTCATTCTTTCATATTTGAGATAGCTTCACTCTTTGGGATTCGAACCCAGAACCTCCGGGTTGAAAGTCAAAGCTCTCCGGGTACAGACTCCATATAGAGGTAGGCAGAATGTATTGATGTGGAGCTAAGTTTTTATTAAAGTTGTAAATCAAGTCCCGATGCCCAAGTTCTAACTTTTCAAGCAATAAGTAGCTTTCATTCTTTTACATTTGAGATAGCTTCACGTTCACGCATATCATTTCCATATCACGCTAAGCAAATTGTGGGACAGAATATTCTACCAAGTTTGTTTAGGGACAAAAAAAAGCTAAATCGTCGTTTCTGAAACAACATCGCCTAAACTTGCCTAATCTTATTTGGTGAATCGGATGCTCCAAATTTTCGGAGTCAAGTAGAAAAATTAACCTCAAAAGGGGGGGCTCCGCCCTGCCCTACACCAAACCCTGTGGGGAAAAGGAAGGAATACCTTTTTCTGACTGTGTTCACTAAACTGTAGAGGATTCAAGGATTGTGACAGGCTTTCAGACATGTAAAAATCTCGATAAGGCGTCGTGAGTTTCCTTCCGATTTGTTCTAGATGTCTTGTAGGCAGTGTTTCTAATACTTACGCGTGACACGATTTTTTTCCGAACGACAAGTTAGGGGAAACGGTCCTTAAAAGGAGACTTTGTAAAGTCGAAGGAAAGGTATGATGGAATTTTTTTTTCCGAGCGACAAGTGGAAACAGGCTAATAGGCTCTGCGATTTCTTAAACGCCGAAGTGGAGGAAAATAAAAATGGTGTTGACAGAATTTATTCCGGCGAGGGTAATTTTCGATTCTCCGTACCCTCGTCATAGGGTAAGTGTACCATTTATTCGCCCACCTAAAAAACGTACTATTTATTGGCCCACCTGCCCACATTTATTTTTCTAATTTTTGTATTTATGACTACAATTTTTGAATAGCACTGGTTCGATAGCAGTCTTTAAGCCCTTTCTTTTGATGAAATTGGATCTTGAAAAAGTTCGTCCAGTTCAGACTTATGTCGCGTATGGTACAGGTGGGCCAATAAATGGTACGTTTTTTAGGTGGGCGAATAAATGGTACACTTACCCTATGTCCTGTCTTCCTTCCCGATTCGTTTTCGGGACGGTAAGACCTTAGCAGTTAAGTTTCCTCTGGTAAACCTATTGGAAAATAAAAGATTGGCATGAATTTCTTCACCACAACCACAACCAGCTAGGATTTCATTATTTTGCCCTTTTTCCCTGATCAGATCCTAAGCTTTTCCGAGTGACCCGCTAAGCTTCTCTGTGTGGCTCTTGGTAGCTTGCTATCGATCACACATTAGGATACACCTTTAGGGATCGTCATAATATTATCTTTCATAACCCATTTTTTTTTTTAGACTTACTCCTTTTTTCTTAGCCTGTCCATGGGTTGGCAATCGATTCAAAAGAGATGAGGTTAGGGATCGTCATATTATCTTTCATAACCCATTTTTTTAGACTTACTCCTTTTTACTTTCCTTTTTCTTGGGCTGTCCACGGGTTGGCAATCGATTCAAAAGAGGTTTTCCTCGGATACACTGACGATTAGGTCAGCGGTGAATGCACTCAGTTTCCAATGGATCACTGAGATTAAGCAACTTTGTGCTTGGGTCGTATCCGGGTAGGTCACCATCAGGAGAAGAATGGTCATACCTCTTCTCCTTCTTCCGAGCCTTTTCCTGTCTAAATAGGGTCGGCGTTTCTTGTCAGTCTCCTCCAGGCAATCAGTCCATGTTTATGATTCTAAAGTGGGGAGATAGACAAGACGGTTTTCTCTACCGTACCTATTAGCTTAGGGTTGAAAAGTAGGGACACTTAGGTAGATACAAGTAGGTAGGTAGGTAGGTACCTATGTATACGGAAGTAGGTACGACATGTTTCCTTCTTTTTTCGACAGTAGGGATAAGTGGCAACCACTTTTTGCTTCGAAGTTTAATCCCACACTTCAACTTTTTTTCTCCGGAATTCTATCCAGCTCCTCAACTGTCCTCACGAGGCACGAGGTTGAGTGCACCCCGAAATAATCCTCACGAGGCTGAGTGCACCCCGAAATAGGTAGCACGTGACACTCGGATGATGTAATGCCGGGTCCTCGTTTTCATCTGTCCAAGTCTCCTGCTTTTCCTTTTTTCTTATTTTTCTTCTTCCTTCTTCTTATGCTTTTTCTTTGCTTCTTCTTCTGCTTCTAAAGGGTCTCCCAATAAGAACGCAAGATTTGAAAGGGTCATAACTTTTTTATGCGTTGTTTTATCTTGCCCAATCTTCGACAGATTGATTGTAAACATATCAAAATTGGTCATCATGGAGTCTAAAACGGTTCAACAACGCGTTAGCATAATAAAATCGACAATTTATCACTTTTGTGCGAGCATTTTCCTAGTCGAAATCGTGCCATTTTCCGTTTTGGTGACGAGAAATGGCCTCGAAGATAATGTGATTTTACCCCCCCTAGAATTCTTTCTGTGGGGGTATCTAAAGTCACATGTTTACACCAACAAACCCGCACCCACTGAAGCATTGAAAGGTGAAATTGAACGCTGCATGAACGAGATACAGTCTGATTTCTTCAAATTTGTCATCGAAAATTTCGTCAAAAGAGAACGAATGTACCATCAAAGTCGAGGAGGTTATTTGTCTGATTATTGTTCCATACAAAATTTCAGAATGTTTACTTCCTAAATCATCTAAGAAGTCCATTTTTTTCCAATTAGAACCATGCTTTATTAAACAATCAAATCTTGCGTTCTTATTGGGACACCCTTTACTTCTCCTCCTTCTTCTGCTTTAAGACAGACCTCCTCTTTCTTTACCTTATGTCCTTTATTTTTTGTCTTCTTTCGTTCCTTTTTGCTCCCTCTTTCCTCACTCTCACTCCTTTTCTTCTTCCCTTTCCATACGGTCTTGGGTTCCGGCACAACTCTAATATTAAACTCTATATCGGGAAGCTCGACACTATAATATAGATTCCAACAGTCTAAAACTCTAAATCAAGGGAAGTAACCAAATAATGGAGTTCTTCCACCCTAAACTTGTGGCACCCGGTCACCATTTTTTTTCTCAGTGTGTGTCGCAAGACTTGTGTGACACCCTGTATGAGATAGCAGCGTTCTGTGTGTGATAGGATAAAACATTATGCAGATTTCTCTCTCCATATTATATTATCTTCTTTCCTTCTCTTTCACGTATGCTCCTCCTCCTACTTTCCTTCTCTTTCTCCTTTCTCTTTCTCCTCCTTCCCTCTAGATCTTCCCCTCTTTCCTTACCCTTAGTCTCTTCTCCTTTCCTTCTCTTATGCTCGTCTTCCTTCTCTCTCTCTCTCTCCTTCTTTCCTTCTCTTTCTCCTCTCTTTTTCTCCTCCTTCCCTCTAGGTACATGGGAAAAGTAAAAGAAGATAAAAAAATAAATCCAGAAAAAAAAACAATACGGATAAACAGAAAAAAAAGAAAGGGAGAGAGAGAGAGAGCAAGAAAGAGAGAGGGAGAGAGGAAATCATGTCGTTACTTTTGTTCATTTAAGTGTCTCAAATTGAAACAATACAATCATACTCTCTCTCTCTCTCTGAACATGTGTGTATTATCTTGTAACGAGAGTCTTAAAGAGATAGAGAGCGAATGAGAAAGAATAACAAGTGAGAGAGAGAGAGAGAGAGAGAGAGAGAGAGAGAGAGAGAGAGAAACATAAAGGAGGAGAGAGAGTGAGAAACAACATAAGGCAAGAGAGGATTTAGTTTTCTGTTTAAAAGAGTAGATTTTGCTATCTTTCAGAGAGAGAGAGAGAGAGAGAGAAAGAGAGATAAAGAGGGAGAAGATGTTATCCAGATTGTAAGTAGAAAAAATATGATGAGAAACAATAGATTTAGATTGTAAACTTCTCCACATCGAATACCTACATACATTGAAAAACGAAAAGAAGAAGAAGAAGAAGAAGAAGAAGAAGAAGAAAAAAAACAACAACAACAACAACACTTTAAGTATTTGCTTAACGGAGTTTTTTTTTCCACCAACGTCCAGTAATAGTGATGGTAGATATTAAAAGAAGGAAAAAGTAAATAGCTATAGGGTACCTTACCCGCTTTCTAGTCCGTCCTTCCTTTATTATTACGATAGTAATAATAAAAGGTATAGTGGACGGGCTATAGTATTATCATCTACAGCACTGAAAACCATTCCATATTATCACATCATTGCTTTCTAGAAGGAAAAAGTAAATAGCTATAGGGTGCCTTACCCGCTTTCTAGTCCGTCCTTCCTTTATTATTACGATAGTAATACTAAAAGGTATAGTGGACGGGCTATAGTACCTATTATCATCTACAGCACTGAAGCACTGAAAACCATTCCATATTATCACATCATTGCTTTCTTCATAACGATAGAAACTATTCAATGGAGTAGGGGGGACATGCCCATTCTGGGTCCCTCGGGGGTCGTAATATAGGTTCCACATTATAACGGGGGGTTTCATACATGCTATCAACATAACCGAGACGATAACTTAACGGCCAGAGATTAACGGTTGATTGAAGAAATAATAGTATCGTACAGTCAAACATGGATAATGGAGAACACTGGTTATTTGAAAAAAAGGTTGAAATTGAAGTTCAACAGAGCATCTCCTCTGATGCTCAGTTTGGGCAGTCCGTCGATGAATTTTATTGATTGTCTCTCATGATATTATTATTATTATTATTATTTTAAATAAAATTTCATTTATCCTGAAAATTTTAAAAAAGTTCTCATTCCCCCTTCTTTCCCAATATTAAAAATAATAAAAAAAAAATCTCTCGCAAAACGCTTTTTGGAATAGGTTCTCTTCAAGTTTCAAGGCGCACCCCTCCCCCAAAGGGGGAAGACATTAAATTTCCCACACCATTAACTCCGAATCACCCCCGATCCAAGGTGCCTATATGACCATTTTTTTAGGAGAAGGTCATTGGAATTACACAAATATTTTCATTGACTAATTTAGTCGCGAATTTTCCCATTTTAATACTCCTTATTCCACTTTCGCTGATTCTACACATTTGTAACCTATAACCTAAGCATCTTTTTGCTCTTTACGTCTTTAGATCTACTCACAAAATTCCGTTGGTCCTCATTTTTCCTGCTCTATGACTTTGAAACATCACCCAAGTAAGCTCAACTGATGATCTCTTCCCCTTTCTAACCATTTCTCTTCCCCTTTCTAACCATTTCTTCCCCTCCTTTTTTCTCTCTTCCTCTCTCTTTCGCCCTTCTCTTCTTCTTCCTCTCTCTCCCTTTCCTCCTCCTCCTCCTCCTCTTTTCTCTCCTTTCCTTCCACTTACGCTCTCTCTTCATGCGTATCCATTTCTCCCTTTCTATTTTCCCAGTTTAGCTCTCTGTTCTGTGTTTTCTCTCTATTTCTCTCTCTCTCTCTCTCTCTCTCTCTCTCTCTCCCTCTCTCTATAATACAATATACCTATAATATGTAGGGTATAGTGGGGGCAAAGGTACGCAGTGGGGTAAAGGTATGCACCTAGTTTTTGAGAAAATGGTAATAGATAGCAACCTAAGTATGTATAATATTATATCATTTTTATTATCATTTTATACCTATGTATGTATAATATACCTACCTGCATTATACCTATAATACGTAGGGTAGGGTGGGGCAAAGGTAAGCAGTGGGGTAAAGGTACGCACCTATAGTTTTGGTAATTGGTATTGGTACAGGTAGGGCCATCGGCTTTAATAAACGCCCTTGGTCACTGCGACCTGGTTAGATCTTTTGTGACATTAGTTTTGGTAATAGACAGCAACCTAAAAGCTGAACAATAACTTTCCTTTCGATTTTGTAAGCCAAAACAACCTCTTGAAAACGTTTATCTTGTTCGCTGGGTGAGTACCTTTACACCACGCTACCCTAAGTTACAAAAAATTACAAAATTTGCAGAAAAAAAAGTGAGTAATATGTTTGCCCCACGCTACCCTACTTTACAAAAATAACCAAAAAAAAGGTGACTACCTTTGCCCCACTCTGCCCGACGTACCATACATTATCTTCAATCTGTCACTGTTTTACGACGTACTGAGCGTTTTATATCTTGACCTGAAGTTACCTGGTGAGCGCACTGATGATTTATACATATCAAAATTTGGCCATCTTTCATATGGTAAACACAATCATTGCAAAGTTTATTAATTGATATATCGATTATTCCCCTTCGAGCTGAAGTCCCTAATTTTTCCGCGCTCTTCCCTGCCTTCCACCTTCCACTTCTATCCCTTCTTAATAGGTCTTATTTTCTTATACTTTTTTTGTCTCCTCCTTACCTTTCTCTGTACAAACCTTCCTTTCTATTTTTACAATTGAGGTAGGTTGCAAGGACATATTTGAGCTTTTGCTCCTCTCTCTCTCCCTCTCCCTCTTTCTCTCTCTCTCTCTCCCTCTTTCTCTCTCCCTCTTTCTCTCTCGCCCTCTTTCTCTCTCTCTCCTTGTTCTTCGCCTTCTTCTTTTTCTTTTTTTCTTCGTCTTTTTCTTATTTATTCTTCTACTTCTTCTTCACCTTCTTATTCTTCTTTTTCTCCTCCTTGTTCTTTCTTCTTCTTCTTCTTCTTTCGCCTTCTTTAGAGGTCTTCAGCTTATTGGTATTTAACTCAATTCTTCTTCATCGTCCTTTTTCATCTTTTTCAAATTATTTCTATGGGGGGAGTCAATCGAATGACGTATCATATGAATGCAATATTTATAACTGAAAACTAATAATAACATTGATTGAGAAAGTATTATGTACCTACAAACGTATCTTCTCATCAGAGAGTAACAGCGCCGTAACAGACAGACATACATGTACATGTTTCTGTGTATGCAATATGCAACAATTTAGTCGATTTTCGCGTTATTTTCATAGTATAACTTCTCGCTGTTTCTTATTTTCAATTTTTTTTTTTTATCTTTTTCTACGTTTCTATTGAAAATTAAAAAGGTTCTCTAATTTTATTTATTAAGATTAAAGGAGCAAAAATGAAGCCCTAAGGGAGAGGGAGTTGCCCACCTAAATACGACCCTGCTTCTATCACACCCTGTATATCTTATTTCTTTTATCCATTCCCTACGTGGGAAGTATTGGGATAATATGTAAAGAGAAAGTATCTAAAATGGGAGAGATGTGAAGTTTGAAGTTGCGTGAATATTTATCCAGTATGAACTTTTCCAAGTCACCTTTGAATATCAATTCCATACCCAGTGAATAAATCATGGGCATGATACACCCTAGGAATGTATCACACATAGCTGACTCAAAACCCACCGTGTATGGACAAATGAAACTGTCAGAAGACATTTGATTGTGTTCGAAACCCGCTCGACCCCGTACTAAAAGATAAAAAGTAAGATATACTATGGAAAATACCATTTAAGGACGCATCTAATAAAGAAAGTGGGAGATACTATAAGGGACGTACTTATGGTAAGTTAGGATCAAAGTCAAAATGGGACACCCTGTATATACCTAAAGCTTATTTCTGTTATCAATAGGAAGCTTTGACTTATTTATCTAAAGAAAAAGTATCTAAAATGGGAAAAAATATAGGTACTTTCTATGGGACACATTTAATAATGGGAGATACTATAAGGGACGCGCTTATGGAAAATTATGGTCAAAGTGTGTAAAGAAAAAGTATCTAAAATGGGGAAAAAATATAGGTACTTTCTATGGGACACATTTAATAATGGGAGATACTATAAGGGACGCGCTTATGGAAAATTATGGTCAAAGTAAAGATGAACACCCTGTATATATCTAAAGCTTATTTCTGTTATCAATTCCCTACGTGGGAAGTATTGGGATTATATTTATGTTGAGAAAAAATATCAAAAACGGAGAGATATACACTCTATGGGACGCATATACAGTCGAACCTGCCTAAGTGGGACCTGTCTAAGAGGGAAACCTGGATAAGTTTATTATTGCCGGTCCCTTGGATTCCTGCTCAGACAGGTTCGACTGTAATAAAGGAAGTGGGAGATACCAAGGGATGTACATAACCTACTTATGAAAAGTTAGGATCAAAGTAAAAGCAAAAAAACTCGTCAGTCATTCACTTTGTAGAGAAACTGAAAATTGGATTTTTACTTTCTGTTGTCTAAAAAAGAATTGCAGTCTTTTTCTTTAGCCATAACTCATCAATCAACTTCGATGGGCCTTAGGGGGTCACCATTTCACCATATACCAACCACATGCAACGTTGCTCAACTTCAGTGATTAATCAGGAACTATCGCCGCGCCACTTACAATACATAAGTAGGTTCAATTTGCTCAATTCCGCACATAAAAGGCCACTTGGGTGTAGGGACAACATAACGGTCCCAAAGTTGTGTTAAGCTCCAAGATTAATCGATTCCATAAAAAAATATTCCTGTAAAGTGTAAACATATCCAATAGAAAGTCGTGAGACATTCACACCATTTTTCACCATCTCTCTCTCTCTCTCTCTCTCTCTCTCGCTCTATCTCTCTCTCTCCCTCCCCCTCTCCAAATACAGAGACACCCTGTATATATCTAAAGCTTATTTCTGTTATCAATTCCCTACGTGGGAAGTATTGGGATTGTATTTATGTTGAGAAAAAAATGTCAAAAACGGAGAGATATACTTTCTATGGGACGCATATACAGTCGAACCTGCCTAAGTGGGACCCGTCCAAGAGGGAAACCTGGATAAGTTTATTATTGCCGGTCCCTTGGATTCCCGCTTAGACAGGTTCGACTGTAATAAAGGAAGTGGGAGATACCAAGGGATGTACATAACCTACTTATGAAAAGTTAGGATCAAAGTAAAAATGCTAAAAAAGAATTGCAGTCTTTTTCTTTAGCCATAACTCATCATCTCATCAATCAACTTCGATGGGCCTTATGGAGTCACCATTGTCTATACCAACCACATGCAACGTTGCTTAACTTCAGTGATTAATCAGGAACTATCGCCGCGCCACTTACAATGCATACCTATATTATGTAGGTTCAATTTGCTCTATTCCGCACATAAAAGGCCACTTGGGTGTAGGGACAACACAACGGTCCCAAAGTTGTGTTAAGCTCCAAGATTGATAGATTCCATAAAAAAAATATTCCTGTAAAGTGTAAACATATCCAATAGAAAGTCGTGAGTCATTCACACCATTTCTCACCATCTCTCTCTCTCTCTCTCTCTCTTTCTCTCTATCTCTCTCTCTCTCTCTCTCTCTCTCTCTCTCTCTCTCTCTCTCTCTCTCTCTCTCTCTCTCTCTCTCTCTCTCTCTCTCTCTCTCTCTCTCTCTCAAGAAACAAAATTGTAACACCTGAGCTCATTTCAATAATAAAATATTGTATATTTTTTTTTTACATTGTCAAAAGTATTTATATTTATAGTGTTAGCGCTTTGCGCTTATCTCAAGCCAGCAGCCGTCAGTTCTTTTTTCCTCACACGCGCCTCAAGTGTGGCGCGAATTTTGCGGGCGAAATTTATGTTCGTTTTTTGAAGAAGAAAAAAAAGTAAAGAGCACATAAAATATCTCCCTGCCTCGTCGTTTTTTTTAGCATAAAAAAGTGTAAAGCATCGAAAAAGAGTGTAAAACGGGCGAAAAAAAAAAAAAAAAAAAAAAAAAAATGAAAAAGGAAAAAAAAAGTGTTTTTTTTTGGGGGAAATTCCCTTTTTGGTTGTTTTAAAAAAAAAATGTAAAACGGACAAAAAAGTGTTTTTTGTTGACGGTAATTACCTACTTAGTGCTTGTTTTTATGTTTTTTGTCTGTGTTTCATAACATATTACGTACTCAGCGTGTGGATTTTCCCAATGGGCTATTCATCTTGTTCCGCTACTTCTTCCGTCCCCGCTTTGAACAAATTGGATGCCGATAGAGCCAAGGTACCAACCACATAAGAGAATTTACCACACAATAGACCGCGAAAGTGTGACGGTATTTTGGCAACAGTGGCTTAATATCGTCCCGAAATTGAAGAGAGAAGTTAGACAGGGTAGGAGAAACGAGCATTATCTCTTCAGGATAAAATCCGCCCCGGGCGGGAATCGAACCCGCGGTCTAGCTCTTACAAGACACACGCTCTACCAACCAAGCTAACTAGGCTGGCTAGTCAAAGTCGTTACTGACCTTTTAATCAGACGATCACGCAATATTTGTGGCCAATTTTTCATCAATATAGGTACAACAATTCTCTATGAACTATGAATCTTTACTTCATACTCAGAGCTTGCCAAAAATGGCGTTTATATTCCAAAAATTTGCATAATTTAAAACAAGCAAAGAAGCTGTAATACCTAGATATACATATGTATGTACCTATAGATCTTAGGTTTTATTTAGATTTATTTTTTATTCCTAATCTGGACCTATGTATTTATTGCAATAAGTAATTCAGTATTTATTCAGGGCACAGATTGATTTATGCAGATTTGCATTATTGTAAACAATGGCTCTGAGAGGGTTAAAAAATGTGAACAATAGAAACATAAATTCAATCAATACACGGTAGACTAGAATGAACTGTTTACATGGGAAGTTAGTTTCCATTTTCAGTTGAAAAAGGAGAACAACTCCCCAAAAAAAATATCGTCGCTTTCAAAAATGCGCCCCTCCAAACTAGGTAGGTACGCTACGACACTGGTATTTATCGTGAACAATAGAAACATAAATTCAATCAATACACGAGAGACTCCGAGTAAACTGTTTACATGAGAAGTTAGTATTTTCATTACCTATATAAAAAAAGAAGAACCTGCAAAATTTCGCAACTTTCAAAAGTACTCAACTTACCAAACTACGCTTCGGCACTGGTATTCATCGTGAACAATAGAAACATAAATTCAATCAATACTCGAGAGACTCTGAGTAAACTGTTTACATGAGAAGTTAGCATAAACAATAGGAACATTGGGAGGGATCATCATATCTGCTTAATTTCTTTTCGTAAAGTTTTCGCTTCAGCCCGTTCTCTAGAAAGTAGTGGTGTGGGTTCGTTTCCATGTTCCCTTTCAACTTAAGATAAAAGTTTTCATACTCCGAACCATTACCATGTCGGCAACCGCGTGAACATGACAAATTTAAATAGGAGGAATATGACAAATTTAAATAGCCTGTCACCCTCAGTACTCTTCTCAACAACCACAAACAGCGCCATCAGCGTAACAGCGCCGTAACAGACAGACATACATGTAAATGTTTCTCTGTATGCAATATGCAACAATTTAGTCGAATTTCACGTTATTTTCATAGTATAATTTCTCGCTGTTTCTTATTTTCAAAAAATGTTATATCTTTTTCTACGTTTCCATCGAAAATTAAAAAGGTTCTCTAATTTTATTTATTAAGATTGTATTCTCGATGTTTTTCCTGGTATGTTCTGTTGCCCGTCGCGCCGCGACTGCTGTTAAATCATATTTATTTCATTACTCATCAATCAACATAAACACTGGGAGGGATCATCATATCTGCTTAATTTCTTTTCGTAAAGTTTTCGCTTCAGCCCGTTCTCTAGAAAGTAGTGGTGTGGGGTCATTTCCCCTTTCAACTTAAGATAAAAGTTTTCATACTCCGAACGATTACCATGTTGTGTTACCCGCCAGCGCCGCGACTGCTGTTAAATCATATTTATTTCATTACTCATCAATCAAGTGTTTATTATCACTTAATCGATTCTCAATTCTCTCTCTCTCTCTCTCTTTTTTTTTAATTATTCATCCTGTGATCTATTTTGATCTTCCATCTAAAACTAATAGACGCTTTGAATCTGTAACAACACACATCTGAATCGCGAGTGAAAAGAATAGGTGTTGGGTACCGTTACTTTCCTTATTATAGTATAAGGAAAGTAAAAACGAAATTTAATTATATCTACCTACCTACCTAGGTAAACTCGATATTAAATAATTTTATTTGTCATAATTTAAATGAAAAATATAGGTATTCATAAGATTTTCAAAGAAGTGGCATTTTTTTTCCAATTGACTTTTCTTTTGTTCAGGTAAATTTGATAGGTATTTCATAGACATAGTCCTTTTCCTTTAATCGAATTTCAATAATTGTGATTTAAATTATTTTTTTAATAGAAAAATTCTAAACTTAGATTCAATCTGCGTATACTTATTGTGTTGTGTCCCCCCGTGTTTCTGTTAAAGGTGGACTGAAATCAAAGGCAACAACCAAAGGGATTTCGTGGTTTAGCCTGGCTGTTTCCTGGTAAGTCTTTTATTCCAATTCTTCATTATTCTAGTTTGCTTTTGACCTTTTTGAGGTGACTTTTTTTGATCTTTCACGATGTAATCCTACCTAGGAACCCCTAGGCCATTTTCGGGATAAAACGGGTTTTCTAAAGCGCAATAGTGGTCAAGACGCTCGCCTGACAACCAAAGGTATTTCGTGGTTTAACCTGGCTGTTTCCTGGTAAGTCTTTTATTCCAATTCTTCATTATTCTAGTTTTCTTTTGACCTTTTTGAGGTGACTTTTTTGATCTTTCACGATGTAGGTAATCCTACCTAGGAACCTATAGGCCCTTTTTGGGATAAAACGGGTTTTCTAAATGCGGAATATCAAGAAACAGTTCCAAAAATAATTACGTTGACATCTTCAACAAACCTTATATCTTTAGGATAAAGTTCGCCCCTAGCGGGAATCGAACCCGCAATCTAGTGGTTGATTGGAAGGAAAATCGGGCTTTTTTTCCCCTTTCGTAATTTCGATTTTTCGCTATATCGTCAACTGTATTGCACTAATCCCATGCATACAATTATTTGAGATAGCTTCACGTTCACGCATATCATTTCCATATCACGCTAAGCAAAATATAGGACAGAATATTCTACCAAGTTTGTTTAGGGACAAAAAAAGCTAAATCGTCGTTTCTGAAACAACATCGCCTAAACTTGCCTAATCTTATTTGGTGAATCGGATGCTCCAAATTTTCGGAGTCAAGTAGAAAAATTAACCTCGAAAGGGGGGGCCCGCCCTGCCCTACACCAAACCCCGTGGGGAAAAGGAAGGAATACCTTTTTCTGTGTTCACTAAACTGTAGAGGATTCAAGCATTGTGACAGGCTTTCAGACATGTAAAAATCTCGATAAGGCGTCGTGAGTTTCCTTCCGATTTGTTCTGGACGTCCTGTAGGCAGTGTTTCTACTTACGCGTGACACGATTTTTTTCCGAACGACAAGTTAGGGGAAACGGTCCTCAAAAGGAGACTATGTAAAGTCGAAGGAAAGGTGTGATGGAATTTTTTTCCGAGCGACAACTGTGCCCTAAATCACCAAAGTATGGAAAAGTATTTACAATTCCATATTTCGATATGATTCGTCCAAATTCAAAATTCTGCTTTTCCATTGGCTATTACACTTGTAAGATACTTTTCCATACTTTGGTGATTTAGGGCACTGGAAACAGGCTAATAGGCTCTGTGACTTCTTAAACGCCGAAGTGGAGGAAAATAAAAATGGTGTTGACAGAATTTATTCCGGCGAGGGTAATTTTCGATTCTCCGTACCCTCGTCATATTATCTTTCATAACCCATTTTTTTTAGACTTACTCCCTTTTCTTGGGCTCTCTCTAAAACAACCGTACTCATCCACCCAACCTAAGCTTTTCCGAGTGACCCGCTAAGCTTCTCTGTGTGGCTCTTGGTAGCTTGCTATCGATCACACATTAGGATACACCTTTAGGGATCGTCATAATATTATCTTTCATAACCCATTTTTTTTTTTAGACTTACTCCTTTTTTCTTAGCCTGTCCATGGGTTGGCAATCGATTCAAAAGAGATGAGGTTAGGGATCGTCATATTATCTTTCATAACCCATTTTTTTAGACTTACTCCTTTTTACTTTCCTTTTTCTTGGGCTGTCCACGGGTTGGCAATCGATTCAAAAGAGGTTTTCCTCGGATACACTGACGATTAGGTCAGCGGTGAATGCACTCAGTTTCCAATGGATCACTGAGATTAAGCAACTTTGTGCTTGGGTCGTATCCGGGTAGGTCACCATCAGGAGAAGAATGGTCATACCTCTTCTCCTTCTTCCGAGCCTTTTCCTGTCTAAATAGGGTCGGCGTTTCTTGTCAGTCTCCTCCAGGCAATCAGTCCATGTTTATGATTCTAAAGTGGGGAGATAGACAAGACGGTTTTCTCTACCGTACCTATTAGCTTAGGGTTGAAAAGTAGGGACACTTAGGTAGATACAAGTAGGTAGGTAGGTAGGTACCTATGTATACGGAAGTAGGTACGACATGTTTCCTTCTTTTTTCGACAGTAGGGATAAGTGGCAACCACTTTTTGCTTCGAAGTTTAATCCCACACTTCAACTTTTTTTCTCCGGAATTCTATCCAGCTC
The DNA here is from genome assembly GCF_000475195.1 of Diaphorina citri. Classification (NCBI taxonomy): domain Eukaryota; kingdom Metazoa; phylum Arthropoda; class Insecta; order Hemiptera; family Psyllidae; genus Diaphorina; species Diaphorina citri. The sequence continues at coordinate 24,171 of NW_007378798.1, forward strand.
CTCAACTGTCCTCACGAGGCACGAGGTTGAGTGCACCCCGAAATAATCCTCACGAGGCTGAGTGCACCCCGAAAATAATCCCCGAAGGCCCGAGGCACCCCCGAAATAGGTAGGCACGTGACACTCGGATGATG
>NW_007378798.1:25085-38006 GCF_000475195.1 Diaphorina citri
GTGACGTCTTTGTTTTTACACCTGGCGCCACGGGTGTGCTCAAATCCCACCCTGTCTTGAAAGGGGTGAATAAACCCAATGAAGGGGAACTATGCAATCTTTTCCAAAAATCCTGACAACCCTAGATATAATTCCACAAGGCTGGAAGGGGTGTGCTATTATCTCAAAAATTATAATTCTCACACGCCCTGTGTTCTGGTCCTCCCATACCCCTTTTCGCCCTTTCTTTCTTTTTCCGCTACCTTTCTCACTCCGCTTTCTCCTCTGTTTTCTTGCTTTCTTCTGGTTTTTTATGTTCCCACCCTGTATTCCAGTTTCGTTTCTCCTCCCAGGACCAGTAATTTCGCTTTCTTTCCTCCTCTTTCATTTGCCCCCCACTAGGGTTTAAAGTGTGTCGCAAGACTTGTGTGACACCCTGTATGAGATAGCAGCGTTCTGTGTGTGATAGGATAAAACATTATGCAGATTTCTCTCTCCCCAGACTACAATATCGTGGAGGAGCAAATAAAAAATGAAGATATGAGAAAAGAGAAAAATATAAAGCAACGGGATACGATATGAGAGAAAATGATATGGGATGGAGAAGAAGCAGAGATAAGAAGAAGGGGAGGAGGAAGAAGAGAAGGAGGAGGAGAAGGAGAAAGCAAGAAATAAGAAAGAATGAAAGAAGAAGAGAAGGAGGAGGAAGAAGAAGAAGAAGAAGAAGAAGAAGAAGAAGAAGAAGAGAGGTTTGAGTAAGGAGAAAGCAAGAGAGAGAGAGGAGGTGGTGAGAGACAGCAATAGAGTGAGAAGATATGAGAGGGATCGAGAGTAAGAGAAAGGAAGAGGAAGAGAGAATTGTGATAAAAAGCACAGATAAGACGAAAGAGAAGAAGAAGAGGAGAGAGAGAAAGAGAGGGAGAGAGAGGAAGGTGTAGGAATGAACAAAGCGAGTTAGACAAAGAAGGAGGGAGGACTGCGAGAGGAAGAAAGAGAGAGAGACAATGAGATAATGGTAGTTTGCCAAACCAAGAGAGAGGGTGAGAAAGAGAAGGACAGAAAGGAGAGAGAGAGAGAGAGAGGGAGGGAGGGAGGGAGGGAAAGAGAGAGATTAAATTAGGTGGAGATAAGAAAGATTATAACCTCTTCTACATCCATACGTGTGTAACGTTTATTGTGAAGGAATTTTTCTTTTGTCTTTTGATTTGTCTTCTTTCTCTCTCTCTCTCTCCCTCCCTCTTTTTCTTTTTTTTTCTCTCACTCCCCCCCTCTGTGTCTTCCTCTCTTTCTCTCTCTCACCCAATCTCCTGCTTTCGCTTACTACCCTTCTCTCTCTACCCTCTCGCACACTTTCTACTCTTTCTAGAGAGGGAGTAATTTTTCTCCATCTCTCTCTATCCTATGTATAAGTTTGTCTTTCTCTTCTTCTCTTTCTCCACAGTTTTATGTGGGTAAACTTTCTTCAGCAATTGTTTCTCTTAGGCTTTTCATATCCACGGCCTCTCTCTCTATCTCTCTCCTCTCTCTCTCTTTCTCGTCAACTTTCTCTCGTACTTTTCTTCATTTATTATTGTCTCTATCTCTCTCCCTCTCTCTTTCACATCCCTCCCTTCTTCTATCCTATGATTCCTACGTACATATATTATGATACAGTCGAACCTGTTTAAGTGGGAATCCCAGGGACCGACAATTTTTTCCCCAGTTATCCAGGTTTCCCAGTTAAAAAGTGTCCCACTTAGAGAGGTTGACATGAAGGGGCCACGATTTTTTTTTCCCAGTTATCCAGGTTTCCCACTTAGATGAGTCCAACTTAAACAGGTTCGACTGTATTCTCTTTCTCTCTATCTCTCTGTCTCCTTTCTCTTCCCTTTATTTCTTCATTCTTTCTTGGAGGTAGAATCTCTCCTATTTGTCTTTTTTCGAGCCCTCGATTTCTCCAGGGGAAAATAAAGGCAAGGTCGGAAACAGGAAATGCTATGTAATCTATGTGTGTATAGATATTTGCGATCTGTGTACAGAGGTATATTGTTTATCCGCTTTCTCAGTTGTGATACGATATTCCGGAATATTCAGGATCCTTTGAAAAATCCTTGTAAGAGACATAAAAGAAAAAGCTCGTCGTAAAAATGTAAAAATATCCTTTTGTTCTATATTTACAACAATTAAATCTAAATACACTTTCCTTTAACCCTTTCACCCCTAAAGGGACAATACGTCCCACAGAAACATGATCTTTAAAATGGGATATACCATCCCAGATCTATCTCAAAAATTCCGTTCTCAGTGTTTTTCAAACGTTGCTTTTGTGATCTAAAACCTCAGTGAAATTCACTTGGCTAACTTGTCTGGTTTTGTCTCCAGATCGATTTTTGTTCAGTACTCCTAGGAGAACATAAAACTTCGTAGAGTCCTCATTTATAACCCAAATTTATAGTAATTCCTGATCAGAAAAAATAAAAATTGAAAGTTTTTTCCTGAAATAAGTCGGGGTGAAAGGGTTAAGGCTTTACAGTACAGTAGTCAGTAGTTTAGTCAAATGAACTTTTTTATTCTGAAATTTAGTATGCTTGACCCTGCCTTGTCCAGTTGGGTTGTAAAATTAATGATCTGTTACATTACACTGCAAGTGTTCCAGATACCAGAGAGGCTTTCACGAAAAAGATTGTCCCGTGAATTCCTTGCTCTGACAACAAAATCATCCCTAAAGGGGATTTGGCTAAAAAGGGAATGCCGGCCTTAGCTTGGAGGGTCACGGGGTCGATTCCCGCCCTGTACAGATGAGATTTTATCCTGTACAGATGAGATTCGTTTCTCGTAACGGCTGGTCCCTATTCTATCTTCCTGCGCTAGGCCGTGGGTTCGATTCCCGCCCGGGGCGGATTTTATCCTGATGGGATAATGTTCGTTCTCGGAACGGCTGGCTTTCTCCTATCCTGTCTTCCTTCTCTCTCCGATTTCGGGACGATAAGACCCTAGAGTTACAGTTCCCTCTGTCAAACCTCTTAAAAAAAAAAAAAAAAAAAAAAAATAGAGAAGTGGTCAATGTAATCAAATTAAAATGTTCCTTCTGATATTATGTTGTTTCATAGGTACCACCTCCCTCCCAAATAAATGAGGAGGTTCAACAGACCTAAAGCACCGTTCAAACCGGTGGAAAATTGGTATAATACGTCGGTGAAACCGTCATAATAAATTGGTATATTGGTAATACCGGTATAATTTATTGGCTTGAGATGTAAAGGCAGTGTTTTCCGCCCGCCAGTACACTCGACCGTAAAACACCAGCCTTACTTCTTTTTTTCCCGGTATTTCTCAGCAGTTCCTTCATATATCAACCTTTTTTTTTATTATTCAAAAGGTTTGTTGTCAAATACAAACTTCGAGCTCTTTCCTGCGTTCGGGCGCGTGGAACTTTCAGAAACTTTCTTTTTCAATTGAGAAGCTCCGGAGGGAATAGCCCTTTCGCTGAACCATCCAATAGAGACCCTTAGTACATCACATAAAAAATCCAATAGAGACCCTTAGTATCCATCCAATAGAGACCCTTAGTACACCACATAAAAAATCCAATAGAGACCCTTAGTATCCATCCAATAGAGACCCTTAGTATCCATCCAATAGAGACCCTTAGTACATCACATAAAAAATCCAATAGAGACCCTTAGTATCCATCCAATAGAGACCCTTAGTACATCACATAAGTGAACATTTCGATACATTGGAAAATTCTTGGAACAAAAAATTCTGTGCTCTTGCCAATAGAGACCCTTAGTAGACCCTTTCAATTAAACCAAATTTTTGTGCCTGGAAAAATGTGCCTTTAATGAAACGAGAAGCGACACGGGAAGCAAAGCAAAGTACACCACATAAGCGAACATCTTGAATACAACATTGGAAAATTCTTGGAAAGAAATTTTCTGCACTCTGGATTTTCCCGGAAAAGCCCTTCCAAATCAAAACATTGAACGAATAAGTAAATAAATGTATTAAAAAGAAGAAGAAGAATAAGAAGAAGGAGAAGAAGAAGAAGAAGAAGAAGAAGAAGAAGAAGAAGAAGAAGAAGAAGAAGAAGAAGAAGAAGAAGAAGAAGAAGCAAGAAGAAGAAGAAGAAGAAGAAGAAGAAGAAGAAGAAGAAGAAGAAGAAGAAGAAGAAGAAGAAGAAGAAGAAGAAGTACTAAATAAAAAATAAAGAACACATCTGTCACGGATTCCAATTGGGACATTTCGAAATCCGCGTTCCATAAAGCCCCGTCGATATTTTTTTACGACTATCTTGCCAATCCCTAGTTCTAAACTGACAACTGTGTAACTTCTAGCACAGGAATAAGATCTCAATAGCAAAATTCAATTTATAGATACTGAATGAAAGAGCTTTTCTTGTCTTTTAGATGCTCATACTTGGAAATACAAGGTGGTGGTGGTGGAGAAGGGTCACAAGGCAGACGCACTACCAACTAAGCTAACTAGGCTGGCTAAAACCCAGGATTAAAGGTGTTTACAAGTGACAAATCCAAAACTCCAAAACGGACTGAAGCCAAAACACATCGTGCGTAGCGAAATCTCCATTCTGTGGCTCCACTAGATTTCTGGTTGACACAAACTCATTTGTGTTGAAAACTTTGTCCAGTTTTCATCAAAAGCAGACAAACTGTTATTCGATAAGTCAAGTACCTAATATGGTTAAAAAACAAAAAGAAATGAGCTGACATACTGAATGTCCGTTCCATTGTAATGAGTTTCGATTTTCTTACGAATGTCCTGCATCAGGCAATGTAATTTAAAATAGCGTTCCCACTACGCACGATACGTTTTTTTTCGAGTGATAAATGGGAACGGCCCTTGACGGCCGACTCTTAAACTCGGAGAATTCGATTCTTTCGTTCACCGCAAGTTCAAAATGCAACAGCCCCAACAATTCTCCATTGAGATCAGGATGATTAATAAGCCTGAGGATTGAAAATGCAATACCCCCACAGGGACTGAGCATTCAATTGAAATAAAAACAAGATTGGTAATTATTTCTCCTAAGTATTTTGATTGAATCTTTCCAAAAAATCTCCATGACAACCGGATGATGACTTTGGGGGAGAAAGAGAGAGAGAGGGAGAGAGGGTTATGGTAGTGAAAGTCTGAGATAAATCTTCACAAAAAGTGAGAGATTGAGAAGGATCTTTCCTTCTCAATCTCTTCCTCTCCTTCTCTCTCTCTATCCCTTTTCTCTTTCTCTCTCTCTCTCTGGCTCTATCTCCCATTTTGGATGAGTTTATCCTTTTGTCCAGTGAAAAGGAAACTCCAGAAGAGAGAGAGAAAGAGAGGTGAATTATTTATGTTAACCCTGGGCTGGATTTAAGAAATAGAAAGAGAAAAAGTTTCAAGAGAAATGATTGAAGGGAAGGTTTTAGATACAAGATAGAGAAGGTTTTAAAGAGGTTTGACAGAGAGAACTATAACATCTGAGATCTTATGGTTGAGAGAGAAAGGAGATAGGATGGGAGAAAGCCGGCCGTTCCGAGAACGAACATTGTCTGTTTAAAATAACATCCGCCCCGGGGGGGAATCGAACCCGCGACCTAGGGCTTACAAGACAGACAAGCTACCCTCCAAACTAACTAGTCTGAGGGACAAGGACTCTGATTGTTATAGTTTCCCTCTGTAAATAATCTAATATATAAAAATATTTTTTTTTTTTAAGAGGTTTGACAGATTTTTTTAAGAGGTTTGACAGAGGGAACTGTAACTCTAGGGTCTTATCGTCCCGAAATCGGAGAGAGAAGGAAGACAGGATAGGAGAAAGCCAGCCGTTCCGAGAACGAACATTATCCCATCAGGATAAAATCCGCCCCGGGCGGGAATCGAACCCACGGCCTAGCGCAGGAAGATAGAATAGGGACCAGCCGTTACGAGAAACGAATCTCATCTGTACAGGATAAAATCTCATCTGTACAGGGCGGGAATCGACCCCGTGACCCTCCAAGCTAAGGCCGGCATTCCCTTTTTAGCCAAATCCCCTTTAGGGATGATTTTGTTGTCAGAGCAAGGAATTCACGGGACAATCTTTTTCGTGAAAGCCTAAAATGTTCACTTATGACTTATGTGATACACTAAGGGTCTCTATTGGATGGTTCAGCGAAAGGGCCATTCCCTCCGGAGCTTCTCAATTGAAAAAGAAAGTTTCTGAAAGTTCCACGCGCCCGAACGCAGGAAAGAACTCGAAGTTTGTATTTGACAACAAACCTTTTGAATAATAAAAAAAAAGGTTGATATATATGAAGGAACTGCTGAGAAATACCGGGAAAAAAAGAAGGTTGATAGGAACTGTACTTGCTGAGAATTGAACGCTAAGGTACTTTTTTTTTAAGAGGTTCGATTTAGGATGGACTGTAATAACAGAGGAGGACTTATCACGTCGAAACCAAATAGAGAAGGAAGATAGAATAGGGACCAGCCGTTACGAGAAACGAATCTTATCTGTACAGGATAAAATCTCATCTGTACAGGGCGGGAATCGAACCCGTGACCCTCCAAGCTAAGGCTGGCATTCCCTTTTTAGCCAAATCCCCTTTAGGGATGATTTTGTTGTCAGAGCAAGGAATTCACGGGACAATCTTTTTCGTGAAAGCCTCTCTGGTATCTGGAACACTTGAAGTGTAATGTAACAGATCATTAATTTTACAACCCAACTGGACAAGGCAGGGTCAAGCATACTAAATTTCAGAATAAAAAAGTTCATTTGACTAAACTACTGACTACTGTACTGTAAAGCCTTAACCCTTTCACCTAGGGTTGGGACATCGACATCGATGTTTTGAAAACATCGATACATCGGAACAAAAACATCGATGTCAACATCGATGTTTTTCTTTCGATGGAAACATCGAACATCGATGTTTTATTTTTCGATGTTCGATGTTTTTGAAGACCACAGATAAGTCTGTGGTATTATTAGAAAAAGTCTGTGGAAAGGACTTTCTTTTGTTTACAAGTTTACATTATTTTGTCCCGCTTCATATTTTACAATATTTTTGTGAGTTTGAAATTTTGAATAGCTTAATATATTACCTACTACAGAACCACTTAAAATTTCCCATACGGAATTTACGCGGAAAGGACCATATAATACCGAAAATCCGAAAAACATCGAAATCCCGATAATATCGAACATCGATGTTTTTGATTACGATACATCGGATACTCGATATATCGAAGTTTAAAAACATCGATGTTTTCATCTCGATGTCCCAACCCTACTTTCACCCCGACTTATTTCAGGAAGAAACTTTCAATTTTTATTTTTCCTGATCAGGCATTAATATAAATTTGGGCTATAAATGAGGACTCTACGAAGTTTTATGTCCTCCTAGGACTACTGAACGAAAATCGATCTGGAGACAAAACCGGACAAGTTAGCCAAGTGAATTTTACTGAGGTTTTAGATCACAAAAGCAACGTTTGAAAAACACTGAGAACGGAATTTTTGAGATATCCCATTTTACAGATCATGTTCCTATGGGACGTATTATCCCTTTAGGGGTGAAAGGGTTAAAGAAAAGTGTATTTAGATTTAATTGTTGTAAATATAGAACAAAACGATATTTTTACATTTTTACGAGGAGCTTTTTCTTTTATGTCTCTTACAAGGATTTTTCAAAGGATCCTGAATATTCCGGAATATCGTATCACAACTGAGAAAGCGGATAAACAATATACCTCTGTACATAGATCGCAAATATCTATACATACATAGATTACATAGCATATCCTGGAGTTTCCGACCTTGCCTTTATTTTCCCCTGGAGAAATTGGGGGGCTCGAAAAAAGACAAAGAGGAGAGATTCTACCTCCAAGAAAGTATGAAGAAATAAAGGAAAGAGAAAGGAGACAGAGAGATAGAGAGAAAGATAATACAATCGAACCTGTCTAAGTGGGACTCATCTAAGTGGGAAACCTGGATTACGCACCCTGGATAACTAATAAGAAAACCTGGATAACTGGGAAAAAAAATCGTGGCCCCTTCATGGCAACCTTTCTAAGTAGGACTCTTTTTTAACTGGGAAACCTGGATAAGTGGGGAAAAATTGTCGGTCCCTGGGATTCCCACTTAAACAGGTTCGACTGTATTATAATATGTACGTAGGAATTATAGGATAGAAGAAGGGAAGAATGAGAAAGAGAGAGGGAGAGAGAGAGACAATAATAAATGAAGAAAAGTACGAGAAAGAGAGAGAGAGGAGAGAGAGAGAGGCCGTGGATATGAAAAGCCTAAGCGAAACAATTGCTGAAGAAAGTTTATACCCACATAAAACTGTGGAGAAAGAGAAGAAGAAAAAGACAATCTTATACATAGGATAGAGAGAGATGGAGAAAAATTACTCCCTCTCTAGAAAGAGTAGAAAGTGTTAGAGAGTGTGAGAGGTTAGAGAGAGAAGGGTAGTAAGCGAAAGCAGGAGGTTGGGTGTGAGAGAGGAAGACACAGAGAGGGGGGAGTGAGAAAGAAAAAAGAAAAAGAGGGAGGGAGAGAGAGAGAGAAAGAAAAGACAAATCAAAAGACAAAAGAAAAATTCCTTCATAATAAACGTTACACACGTATGGATGTAGAAGAGGTTATAATCTTTCTTATCTCCACCTAATTTAATCTCTCTCTTTCCCTCCCTCCCTCTCTCTCTCCTTTCTGTCCTTCTCTTTCCCACCCTCTCTCTTGGTTTGGCAAACTACCATTCTTTCTCTCTCTCTCTCTCTTTCTTTATTCCTGTCTCAGTCCTCCCTCCCTCTTTGTCTAACTCGCTTTGCTCATTCCTACGCCTTCCTCTCTCTCTCTCTCTCTCTCTCTCTCTCTCTCTCTTTCTCTCTCTCTCCTCTTCTTCTTCTTCTTCTTCTCTTTCGTCTTATCTGTGCTTTTTATCACAATTCTCTCTTCCTTTCTCTTACTCTCGATCTCTCTCATATCTTCTCACTCTATTGCTGTCTCTCACCACCTCCTCTCTCTCTCTCTCTCTTGCTTTCTCCTTACTCAAACCTCTCTTCTTCTTCCTCCTCCTCTTCTTCTTCTTCCTCCTCCTCCTCCTCCTCTTCTTCTTCCTCCTCCTTCTCTTCTTCTTTCATTCTTTCTTATTTCTTGCTTTCTCCTTCTCCTCCTCCTTCTCTTCTTCCTCTCCTCTTCTTCTTATCTCTGCTTCTTCTCCATCCCATATCATTTTCTCTCATATCGTATCCCGTTGCTTTATATTTTTTTTTCTTTTCTCGTATCTTCATTTTTTATTTGCTCCTCCACGATATTGTAGTCTGGGGAGAGAGAAATCTGCATAATGTTTTATCCTATCACACACAGAACGCTGCTATCTCATACAGGGTGTCACACAAGTCTTGCGACACACCCACTGAGAAAAAGAAATGGTGACAGGGTGCCACAAGTTTAGGGTGGAAGAACTCCATTATTGGGTTACTTCCCCTGATTTAGACTGTTGGAATCTATATTATAGTGTCGAGCTTCCCGATATAGAGTTTAATATTAGAGTGCCGGAACCCAAGACAGTATGGAAAGGGGAGAAGAAAAGGAGTGAGAGTGAGGAAAGAGGGAGCAAAAAGGAACGAAAGAAGAAAAACAAAATAAAATAAAGGACATAAGGTAAAGAAAGAGGAGGTGCGTCTAAAGCAGAAGAAGGAGGGGAAGTAAAGGGTGTCCCAATAAGAACGCAAGATTTGATTGTTTAATAAAGCATGGTTCTAATTGGAAAAAAATAGACTTCTTAGATGATTTAGGAAGTAAACATTCTGAAATTTTGTATGGAACAATAATCAGACAAATAACCTCCCCGACTTTGATGGTACTTTCGTTCTCTTTTGACGAAATTTTCGATGATAAATTTGAAGAAATCAGGCTGTATCTCGTTCATGCAGCGTTCAATTTCACCTTTCAATGCTTCAGTGGGTGTGGGTTTGTTGGTATAAACATGTGACTTTAGATACCCCCACAGAAAGAATTCTAGGGGGGTAAAATCACATTATCTTCGAGGCCATTTCTCGTCACCAAAACCGAAAATGGCACGATTTCGACTAGGAAAATGCTCGCGCAAGAGTGATAAATTGTCGATTTTATTATGCTAACGCGTTGTTGAACCATTTTAGACTCCATGATGACCAGTTTTGATATGTTTACAATCAATCTGTCGAAGATTGGGCAAGATAAAACAACGCATAAAAAAGTTATGACCCTTTCAAATCTTGCGTTCGACTGAAATCTGTAAAAAGTCCCTATCGAGTCAGAGTGTACCCTGAACTATTAGCAAGTGTACCCTGAACTATAAGCAAAAACAGTGCCGAAAAAACTTCGAACCCGGCTGAGATTATCGAGGCTGAGTGTACACCTTGAACTCCAAGCACAAACAAAGCCGAACAAAACTTCGAACCTGGGACCTCCGGCGTGCAAGTCTAGTGTGATCCAGTTATTACAGGTAACTATAAAAAATCTAAATAGGTTTTAAATGGGTATAATAGGTACATTAGCTTGAAATTTCAGAATTGTGTGTATAACTAGGTTAAAAGCACATAAAACAGACCACGGAAAATCGATTTCACATGAACACAATCAGATTTCATGAAATGCACAAAAGCACAAAAGGACATAAACACACACACCGCTGCAATTCAATTCAAATATCACCTCAATGAAAGTGAGGAGTTTTATACAAAAATGTGTGAGCATCACACGACTTCTATTATCCTATTGAACTATGCATTTCTGGTGTTTAGGTATGGTTTTTGGGAATTTCCTTCCATAGCTTTTTGAAATCTGTAACCGTTTATTCAGTAGAGTCAGAAATCGTCAAAAAGCTGTTATGCTTTCTAATATTTTGTGTTGATCCAGCTCCTAAAAGTTAAATGTTTTGTGACTTCTCAACTCACCCGTTCAATCAAAGATATAATAACTACAGAGACATACTATGAAATTACATTACTAGGATAGGGAAAGTAAAAAATTAAAGCCCATTTTCCTGAAAAATCTTCCGAATCCAGATTCAATTTCCGCCTTTTGACCCTTCTCGGCTAAAACTCCTTCATTTTCAATGGGGGTACCAACAAGCGCTGTCCTCAAAATTAATCTCTAATGGAGTATCAAAGGTATAATACTACAGAGGCATACTATGAAATTACATTACTAGGATAGGGAAAGTAAAAAATTAAAGCCATTTTCCTCAAAAAGCTTCAAAATCCAGATTCAATTTTCGCCTTTTGACCCTTCTCGGCTAAAACTCCTTCATTTTCAATGGGGGTACCAACAAGCGCTGTCCTCAAAATTAATCTCTAATGGAGTGGGTGTGTGTTACGTGGTAAATACACGGATATAAAACTACATATATATTTTTATTTATTTTATACATATCTATATATTTATGTACATTTTCATTGTTTTTCCAACGAGGACAAAACACTGGTCACATGCATGTAATGTCTGCATGCAGAAACAACAAAGGTTTGGGGAGGGATGAAAAATCGGGGTCATATATTTTGATGATAAAACCTTTAGAAGCAGAAGAAGAAGCAAAGAAAAAGCATAAGAAGAAGGAAGAAGAAAAATAAGAAAAAAGGAAAAGCAGGAGACTTGGACAGATGAAAACGAGGACCCGGCATTACATCATCCGAGTGTCACGTGCTACCTATTTCGGGGTGCACTCAGCCTCGTGAGGATTATTTTCGGGGTGCACTCAGCCTCGTGAGGATTATTTCGGGGTGCACTCAACCTCGTGCCTCGTGAGGACAGTTGAGGAGCTGGATAGAATTCCGGAGAAAAAAAGTTGAAGTGTGGGATTAAACTTCGAAGCAAAAAGTGGTTGCCACTTATCCCTACTGTCGAAAAAAGAAGGAAACATGTCGTACCTACTTCCGTATACATAGGTACCTACCTACCTACCTACTTGTATCTACCTAAGTGTCCCTACTTTTCAACCCTAAGCTAATAGGTACGGTAGAGAAAACCGTCTTGTCTATCTCCCCACTTTAGAATCATAAACATGGACTGATTGCCTGGAGGAGACTGACAAGAAACGCCGACCCTATTTAGACAGGAAAAGGCTCAATAGAATTCCGGAGAAAAAAAGTTGAAGTGTGGGATTAAACTTCGAAGCAAAAAGTGGTTGCCACTTGTCCCTACTGTCGAAAAAAGAAGGAAAAATGTCGTACCTACTTACGTATACATAGGTACCTATATGTGTCTGCCTAAGTGTCCCTACTTTTCAACCCTAAGCTAATAGGTACGGTAGAGAAAACCGTCTTGTCTGTCTCCCCACTTTAGAATCATAAACATGGACTGATTGCCTGGAGGAGACTGACAAGAAACGCCGACCCTATTTAGACAGGAAAAGGCTTGGAAGAAGAAGAAGAAGAAGAAGAAGAAGAAGAAGAAGAAGAAGAAGAAGAAGAATAAGGAGAAGGAGGAGGAGGAGGAGGAGAAGAAGAAGAAGAAGAAGAAGAAGAAGAAGAAGAAGAGGTATGACCATTCTTGCTTAATCTCACAAAGTTGCTTAATAATCTCAGTGATCCATTGGAAACTGAGTGCATTCACCGCTGACCTAATCGTCAGTGTATCCGAGGAAAACCTCATCTCTTTTGAATCGATTGCCAACCCGTGGACAGCAAAAAAAGGAAAGTAAAAGGAGTAAGTCTAAAAAAATGGGTTATGAAAGATAATATTATGACGATCCCTAAAGGTGTATCCTAATGTGTGATCAATAGCAAGCTACCAAGAGCCACACAGAGAAGCTTAGCGGGTCACTCGGCAAAGCTTAGGTTGGGTGGATGAGTACGGTTGTTTTAGAGAGAGCCCAAGAAAAAGGAGTAGGTAAGTCTAAAAAAATGGGTTATGAAAGATAGTAGGGTAAGTGTACCATTTATTCGCCCACCTAAAAAACGTACCATTTATTGGCCCACCTGTACCATACGCGACATAAG